>NW_006203686.1:515845-532408 GCF_000334495.1 Tupaia belangeri chinensis
CCCTAGTTCTCATTTTCAAGCATTCCATACACCTTTACCCCAACAATTCATTTACTTTCCACTTATGTTTGAGTGTATCCTACAATAATTCATGTGCTGAAACTTGGTTGTAAGGGGCCAGCAGATGGTGTAGTGTTTAAAGTGTTGGACGCCCACATGGTCAACCGTGGTTTGAGTCCCAGACCTGCAGCTTGAAATTCATGCCCAGTATGTGTGCATGCATGCCCCAAATTCTGAGAGCATAATAGAGGAGAGGTGACTGCAGCATGGTCGTCCAGGATGTGAGGGGCTAATAGAGGAGAGGGGACTGCAGCATGGTCGTCCAGGATGTGAGGGGGTAAATTCTCACTTTGTCTCTATCTCTGGTGAGAACACTTGCCCTATAGCAAAAATCTTTTAAAAATTAAAAAAAAAAGACTCATCTTCACCTTCACTTGCCTTGATAGTGCACTTCTTTTCTGTTGCTGTTGTTTTAGAGATTTTTGCTATAGGGCACATGTGCTCACCGTAAAGACAGAGAAAGAGACAGAGAGACTAAAAGCAAAAAAAATCACTCCCCGGGGGAGATGACCATGCTGCAATCCCCTTTCCTTCATTTTCCTCTTAGAATTTTGGGCAGCACATGCCTGGAGTGAGTTTCAAGCCAGCGGGTCTGGGATGTGAACCATGGTTGGCCATGGGAGAGTCCAGCGACATAACCATGATGCCATCTTGTGGTCCCAGTGCACTTCTTTTTATGGCTCTATGATACACTACGATAGAATGTGCCACAGTATATATCTCCATTTATCTTCTGAACAGCATTGTAATTCCTCCCAGTTTTTGATGACTATGGTGCAATTTCTACGAATATTCCTATGCAAGCCTTTACCTAGCCATGTTTTCATAACAGTCGGGTGAATAGCAAGAAGCACAAATGCTGGGTCATATGGTGAGTCTATATTTCACTTTATATCTAATTTTAAATCAGTGATAGGCACAAGTCACAAATGTTTTTTGCATGACAGACTTTTGTCATCTAAAAAATTAAATGCTTTCTAGTAAACAGTAAGAAAAGTAACAGAGAACAAGGTCAATAATTACTAAGGCAGTATTTTCCCAGACTGAATTTTACTAGGAAGGGAAATAGTGGAGAAGAATTTAAAGGCAAGAAATCAGAATGAAGACTGAAAATTTCAGTTTAGTTGTAAATAAGAAAGGAGAACTTGAGGAAGAAGTCAGTAATGGAAGAACTGTATTTCATGTCTGAATTTGGGTCCTCAGAGCAAATTGGGAAGGAGTAGCAAAGGGTCATGAAAAATCAATGCAGAGAAAGACAAGTAGGAGAAAAGACAAGCACGGAAAGTGTGGAGCTAGAGGAGGAAAGTAAACAGAGATGAAGAAAGCCTGAGTATCTGAGGTGAAGGCTCATTAGACTGACAGATGGACCAACCACGGGTAGCACAGTGGTTATGCTGTGCTCTGAGATGTTGGGGGCACATGGGAAGATCACAGGTTATGTCCCAAGGTTCCCTGTGCTCCCTGGGTGCAAGAACAGATCTGTGACTCTGGCTGGTTGAAGCTGAGGGTGGATCGTGGTATGAACACCCTGTTGGGCATACTTCCTCTTTCTCTCTCTCTCTCTCTCTCTCTCTCTCTCTCTTCCTTTCTTTCTCTCTCATGGAAGAAATAAATACACTAAAAAAGAAAAAAAATAGAGAGATAAACTTTGGAATCATGAGAGGAATGTGGATCGAGTGTGGATACTTCCCTGATGATAAGCCTCTTAGCAAGCTCAGTTTCTTTGACAAAAGACTTCAATGAATAGGTGTAAGACTCCTTCCTTCTCTCCTGTTCATGGGAATGCTTAATGATTCTGCCCTCTAAATCTCCTCGTGCATTTCCCACATTCTCACCCTTTATATGGAGGGATGTTTTACAAAAGCCATAAATGTAACTTAAAAAAAAAAAAAAAGAAAGAAAAGAAAATAGCTCTAACAGGGCTGCTTTATAACCCAATCCTTAATACAGAACTAAGATTTTAATATGTAATTTAGTGAGGTTCCTGAGACATTCCTTCCAGGAACACATGAAGGAAAGGTGACTCAGTACATACCTTCTGGAATAATCAAGCAATGACCTAATGAAATAGGAGAAGGATATGCTCCACCGACAAAGGAGCTGTCATTGTTGTAACCATCAGATGCAGGGAAAAGCCCTGTGTAACATCCTTGCTACAAACCCTAGGAGGGAACCTCGTGGCTGGCACCTTCAGGTCTATTTGCCTCTCTGGATGTTCTGAGAGTCAGGAGACCAAATTAGGAAGTTTGTAACATGCATGATAAAGTATGTTTCTGTTTTTTAAATGTATGGTGTTTCCCCATAAACTTCAATATTTTCAAAAAGCTTACCTGACTTCTAAATTGAGTTACCCTCTCTTGAATAAAATTATTAACTCTCATTTTTAGCCACAATTTTTTTCAGAGCCCTGAAATGCAGGGAAATAAGATTATCAATTGCAAATATGTGCATAATTGAAGTAATTTATAATTATGGCTTCAAAAAACAACATGAGCTATTTAAGTTTATTTATAATCATCTAATTAAATAGCAATAAACTTTTTAGAATTAAATTAATGCATCTTTAAACTATTTCCTTACCTCCATCATTTCTATTCTAGGATTATTTATATGCACAAGTAAGGGGGGAAGTAGAATTCAGGCCCCTTTGTAGTGCCTGTCTTGTAACACTTCCCTGATACATTAGATAAACCTACCATCATGTCTTTCCTTCTATTAGTTTCATATCCAGAAGGTCCCCAAAGTTATCATTGATATGATAGATAAAGTAGTCTCTCATATCATGTCTAAAATAACCAAAATGTCTGAATAGCAAAGTGATTTCAGTAAGTCTAAAGATAGCTCTTCATCTTACTGAGCAATGAAAATCTTTGGGACATTAAGCAAATAGTATTCATTGCATTAGCAACGCAGCAATGTCATGAAGGTTAAGGTGCTTGAATACCACATGGGTGACCATGCAGTTCAAGTCCTGCACTCAGTGACTTGAAAAATATACCAGGCTTGTGTGTGTGTGTGCATGCCCAAAATCCTGAGAGGAGAATAAAGAAGGGACCGTGGCATGGCCATCTGCCCTGGGGTGTCCTTCCTCACCTTCTCTCTCTCACACACGTACATACATATACGGGGTGGGGGAGGCAGGATTCTTCTATCATTGGGTAGAGGCACCAGGTCATAAAGACAACACCACAAATGTGCAAGCACCCTCAGTAAAATGCGTTGATATTTTCAGAATACATCACACTCTTCTCATGTTCACTAGAGATACATCGGAAACCTTATTAGGCTCTTTGTTCTGAGTTAGCTCTGTCTTAGTCTACTGATATTTCGAAATGCCCTAAGGTAACAATGAGATCATTCCCTGCTCATCTCTTCATGGTGATCAGGCATTTGGCACTCTCTTATAAGTCTAATAAGGCTCATTTTTCTTCTCCTGCTTGGTGTGATAAGGTTTTGATTTTAAGTAGGTGAAAATACATTACTGCATGATGTTGTATGACTTTTGTGAGATGCTGAAAGAAGTAGAGACAGCAGAAGAAGAGACAAAGGAAAGAAAATTTTAATTAGAAAACTATTGATGGTTCAGAACAATGCCATTTTATTCTTATTAAATAGAAAAATGTACTACTTTTTTTCACATTTGAAAAAATAAGTCTGTGTTTTATTTCCTCTATTTTCCCTTCAGATGGTTTTCCAATAAATGATCTATTGACTGCAACAACCCATAGGTTTTTCTTTTTGATGATTACGTTTTTCATTATCTAAGCCATCATTTCTTCACATTTTTCAATAATTTTGTCAGAGGGCATCTGTGTTAGAGAGAGAAGGAGAGAGAAACTGAGAAAGTACTTCCTGTGGAGAATGCTCATAGTACGATTCCTTCTCTATTTCTACCTCTTTTCTTGATTTAGGGCATGCGCAAACATGTGCCTGGCATATTTTTCAAGCTCCCAGGTCCATGGTTCAAACCACAGGTCATCCATGTAGGAATCAGACACATTAACCACCACATCACCAGGGGGAAATGGTTTTTATGTGATTAGAAAAACTCAGAGAGACTTGTTTACCTTCTCTTTAACTTAGAGCAGTACTCTCCTATTTTAATGACCTGCAAAATTTTGCCACTAACAGAAGATCACCCTTTTTGAATCTCTGATTTACATAAGCAAAATAGAAGATCAAGAGAGAATCTGATGTTGTTGGCCTGAGCCAAAAGTGGAGGAAGGGAAGGGAGAAAGGGGAATAAGGGGAGAGGTAAATTTGGAATGAGCGGCACTTTCACATGGGAGTCAAGCAGAAAAAAAAAAAAAATCTGTTTCTAGACTTTGGATTTGATTATGACTCTAGTCTGGACATTTTAATGACTGAACTGCTCCTGTTCCCTGGAATTTATTTGAGCTTTTTATTATCTGAGTGCAATTGAATAAAATTTGGAAACAAATCTGAGAGTTCCTCTGGGGGCAAAGAAAGAGCTCTCTGTGCCATAGGCAAGATTTAAAAGGTTAGTGGCAGAAAAAAAGTAGTCTGCTTTCTCTTTGTACCTTAACGTTCATTCAATAATTGGGCTAAAATAGCAAAGGAAAATAGCAAGAGTCCAGTTTGAATTTAAACTTCCATTTGGACAAGATCGGGCTTGTCTGACACACTTGTAGTGGTAAATTAAAACTCTTTGGGCCTAAAAGAGGTGTTGTACTACCACACTTTGATTCTATGGATATGCCAAAACCCTACATGTTAGGCTGTTTTTCTGAGCTGGTTGCTAGGTTACAGTCAATCACAGCATCTAGACTTCCCTCAATCACGGACATCCTGCCTTTGAACCCATGTTAATGCAGACAAACTTCAGAATGGAACCAATGATTTCTCTACCTCACTCCCTCACTTACGTTTTTTGCATGAACTTTCTTGTTCCGCTGACTTAAATGCTGAGTTGACCACAAGGCTGGCCAGAATTGTCCGGAAATCTGGAGACAAATGCCCAATTGAAATCGTGTTAAGATTTGCTCTGTTAAAACTCTGTTAAGTAAGTTGGTTTATTTCCCTTTTAGCAGTAGGAAAAGCCAGTGGTACTTGCTTGGCTTGATGTTTGTTGTATTATTATGTTTGGTTGATTCAGAATTTGTTTCAGTTCAGCACCAGAGAAGAAAATACTATGAAAGCCAGAATGCAGCATGTTCAGTTGTATGTGCTTTGGTGTGAGGGTTACAAAGAGGACCATTTCAGGTAGAAGGCGGGGCGGTTTCACAAAAGTCTAAGGTGTCGGTATTCACCACATGGCTACAGGGCCCAGGAGGCACGAGGTGAGCTGACACCCCCTGAGGATGAGGGGAATGGGCTCCCATTATATATAGACTGTGGTGGATTTGGGTGGAGTAAAACTCCAGGCCCACGCACCCTATAGCAAAAACCTCTCCAAAAAAAAAAAAAAAAAAAATAAAAAAAAAACTCCAGCCTTCAGACCTTAGAAGCATAAGGAGATGAGCCCTTGTCCTTGACTAAGACTCATCTTAATAGTCACTCTGGGATTTTGCCCAAGTAAACATGAAGGAGCCATGTTATTGTTTTGCACTTTTTCAAAATCTCTTTAATAGCTGGGTGATCACAAAGAAGGAAAACTGCCAAGATGAACTGGATCAGCCGTTCTCGAATGTGTAAACACTGGGATATTTTCAGACTCTTAAAAACTACTGTAGGGCCCAGGTACAGTGGTCTGTGCTGCTAGGACGCTGCACTCCACAGGCTGGTACCACATGGGAAGCCTGGGTTTGATTCCGGGTCCAACCTAAAGGCCAGTAAGTGGCATGTGTCTGTCATCCCAGCAATCCAGGGAGGCTGAGGCAAGATCATGATGGTGAGAACTGTCTTTAATAAAAACAACCATCAAAGATGTCTAAGAATTCTTGTTTGTGTGGGTTATATTTACCAAAGAAATTAAAATGTAAATACTAAAATTTTTTAAAGTAACAATGATAATCCAATTATACATTAATATAAAAAATGTTGATGATAAATAATTGCATTTTTCCAGAGCAAAATTAAAAAGTGAAAAGAGCATTATTGTTTTGCACTTTTTCAAAATCTCTTTAATAGCTGGCTTAATAGAAGACATCTGGATTCTTGTAGAATTCAACAGATTGATTATGCAGTCAATCTGCTGTCACACACTGCTTAATTAAAGAATATAAAGAACATACATTAAGTATACATGAAGAACACCCAACTTCACAGGCATATATTTGGAAAGCTATGGAATGTTCTACTATTTGTTTCAGATAAGTAAAATTTAACTAGTGGTAGTTTCCAAATATTAGTTATATAAATCTTTCAAATTTTAAATTATTTTATTATACTATACATCATCAAAAATCACATTCATTAATATTACCATCTTATCAGGAAAATCTTCACATATTATAAGACATGCAACTCGCAGTGGTGAAGGCAAATTTTCCAAAATTTGTGTTTTTATTTGAAGCCTTCAGTGTTATTGTCGTCTGAAACTACTCATTTATTTTTCTTAAAGTCACAGGCTCACATAATTCATTTTTAAGAAGAATTTCTGCCAGATATCTGGTTCTGAAAACCACAGTTTGCCCATCATTTTCTAAGGTAGACAATGAAAAATCAACAAGTTCGATTAACAACTCAATCACACAGTGTGTTTTTCCTTGAGAAATCATCATACATCATCACCAACATTTTAAAAAGATGCTGAATTCAACAGAAGAGATATAATGAATGCAGTGATTTTCTCCACTTCATCAAAGACATTCTCAGCTAGCTTTATTTGAAATATATATGTGTGTGTGTGTGTATATATATATGTGTGTGTGTGTGTGTGTGTGTATATAAGTGTGTGTGTGTATATATATATGTGTGTGTGTGTGTGTGTGTATATATATATATATGTGTGTGTGTGTGTATATATAAGTGAGAGACTGTCTATATATGTTTGTGTGTATATATATATGTGTGTGTGTGTGTGTATATATATATATATGTGTGTGTGTGTGTATATATAAGTGTGTGTGTGTATATATATGTGTGTGTGTGTATATATATATATGTGTGTGTGTGTGTGTGTGTGTATATATAAGTGTGTGTGTGTATATATATATATGTGTGTGTGTGTGTGTGTATATATATATACGTGTGTGTGTGTATATATAAGTGTGTGTGTGTATATATATGTGTGTGTGTGTATATATATATATGTGTGTGTGTGTGTGTGTATATATATATACATGTGTGTGTACTGGAAATGTGCTGCAGTACAGAGCCCCATCACAGCTAGCACAAGGAGGAGCTACTTCCATGATTCGTGTGAAGGTGCATCAGCTTTGCATTCCAGTGCCTCCAGTAAAAAGACATGAACATTCTTAATATTATTATGAGTGAACAGAGGGGGCTTTATGGCAAGAGGAAAAAAAAAAATAACAGGTACAGAAAGACAAATACTGTGATCTCACTTATATGTGGAATCTAAAAAAGTCAAACTCACAGAACTAGACAGCAGAACAATGGTTCCTAGATGCTGCTAGAGGCAAGGAGGGGTGGACAGGGAAAGGGAGGACATTTGTAAATAAGCATAAAGTTACAGGGAGATAAAAGGAATACATTCTGGTGGTTTATAATGAAGGTACTGTTGGACCTTCTAGATCCCCTAAAGGGGGAGAGAAATAACATCCTGGTGTCTTGAAGTGCATTGGCACAAGCAAAGTCACAAGGCAGAAAGTGACGGAATCGACCTTACAACCTGGGTGTTCTGGCTTCAGATACATCATTGAATCTACTATACCAAATTGGCAATTAGGATTAATTTATTCATTTCTTATCTCAGTGGGACTTGGTATAAGCTAAATAAACACAATCTTACATCTGTAACAGTTTAAAACAGATTGTGTAGGATAAGATTATCATGCCGATTTCATGCACAGGATAAGATACCTCTCTCTAATCTAAGCCCTGTTTAAAAGCAGTCAAGTAGGAAATCCAGTTTATCAGATTTTTGCTGTTATAACCACAGTTTCTGTTACTAACTTGGTGACATGGTCTTATTAATTTATTAATATAGTGGACACCAAAAGAGTGGAAATGCACAGAAAGGCATAAGTGTATTTTTGAAGAGTAAATAAAAGTATATTGCTTGGTTTTATTTATTTATTTATTTTTGAGAGGTTTTTGCTATAGGGCACATGCACTCTATAGACATACAAAGAGAGACAGAGAGGGAACCAGCAGTTAGCCTAATGGCTATGTCGCTGGACTCCCACGTAGCCAACCGCGGTTCGCGTTCCGGACCCTGTGGCTTGAAACTCACGCCAGGCACGTGTGCTTGTGTGCCCAAGATCCCGAGAGGAGAATGGAGGAGAAGGGATTGCAGCGTGACCATCCCCCCTGGGGGTGATTTCTCGCTTTGTGTCTCTCTGTCTCTCTCTGTCTCTCTGGCGAGTGCACGCGCCCTATAGTGAAAACCTCTCCAAAAAACAAAGAGAAAAAAAAAAAAAAGAAAAAAAAGAAAGAGAGACAGAGAGTGAGAAATCATCCCCCCAGGGGGGATGGCCACGCCACAATCCCTTCTCCTCCATTCTCCTCTTGGGATCTTGGGCACGCACGCACATGCGCAATCCACTACATGGGAGTCCAGCGACATAGCCATTACGCTAATTGCTGGTCCCCCTATTGCTTGGTTTTATTAGAGAGTATCTTCTATATCTAGAAGTGATGGTGTTTATCCAGCACGGTCGAGTGTTGTTATGAACTGCAGATTAAGCACTTCCCCACCGCAGGCATTAATATGAAAATACACACTTCTCTCACATATTTTCTTCCTATGAAAAGACATTAGATGAAAACTGAAACACTTTAGTACATTGTGTAGAGACTCAGGGTTGAGAGAAGGTGGTCATGGATATTTGAACCCAGGAGGTATAAGATATTAGGGGATGGGAACTTCACTTGCAAAATGATGCCCTGCTTTGCTAGAGGTTATGCAGCTTGGGTTGTCAGCACTATTTGAGCCTGAAAATGTTCTCTGCTGACTGGATATGAGAGAGAGAGTAATATAAAAGATGCTTCCCAGCAAAGAGGAAAAATGGGTCATTTCTAAAGAAATCCATAAAATGCTAAGAATACAAAGAAGTACTGTTGATTACTTACTGAGAGTGTTATGTTAGTCTATAGAACTGAGACAGAAGCCAACCCTTAATTTTATACATTTATAAAATATATATATATAACTAAATGTAATATGTATATTAAATTATATGTAAATTCAGTTTATATGTGTATGCATAAATATATATATATAATTGAGAAATGCAAAAATATAATTACATGTTGATATTTATTTCATTCTTGTACATGGTTGAATATATGCATACATATGTATATATATATGTGTTTATATAAACATACGTAGATATATATATTCACATATGTATAAATTTATATGATAGTAAGCAGTCTAAAACCTTTTAATATACATTTGAAAATAATGCTTACTCAGCTCCACTCAAGAACAAACCTGTCAATTAAACTAAAAGAGAATCACCCACACGATTGATAATTGCCGAATTAAGCTAATTTATGCAATATTACAAAAAATATCTTCAACTGCCATTCTTGCTTCTTTCCGCCATGCCCTCCCTTTGGGATACAAGCATCTGCTTCCCTTTATACCCTGAATGCTCATGAAGCGCAATCTTTTTCCATCCATAGCCTGTAAATTTGAAAATAAACTTATACTCACTGGATCATTGTTTTCCCATATGACGGGTTTTAAAGATAAGCCCTGGTATTATCCTGACAGCCTATGACATGCCTGGCATTATTTGAGGCCTCAATTCTGATACTTCTAGCCAGAAACTTTTCCATAGACCACCTCTCTGACTGGTGAGGTCCCAGAGAGACCCGGATGCCAGCCACATCTGAAAAAAAGTGACGCAGTGAGAATTTGCTAACATTAAGAGGGCTAGAGCAGATCCGTTACACTCACGTTTACTAGCAAGGTAGAAAACGCAAAGTAGAAATGATGCTCGCTCTTTTCATTTATTTATTTTTTAATTTGCCAGAGGATGTGTGTGCTTAAAAATCATGCCAGGCATATGTGCATATGTGCCCAAAATCCCAAGAGGAGAATGAAGGAGAAATTGCAGCATGACCATCTCCCCTGGAGGGTGATTTCTCACCTTCTTTTTCTCTGTCTCTCTCTGGCAAGTACATTTGCCCTATGATAAAAGTCTAAAAATGACTAAAACACCTTTTTTTTTTTTTTTTTTTTTTTTTGCTATAGGGCACATGCGCTTGCCAGACAGACAGACAGAGACAGAGACAGAAAATGAGAAATCACCCCCCAGGGGAGTTGGCCACGCCGCAATCCCTTCTCCTCCATTCTCCTCTCAGGATCTTGGGCACGCACACACACGTGCCCGGCGTGAGTTTTAAGCCACCGGGTCCGGGACACGAACCACAGTTGACTACATGGGAATCCAATGACATAGCCATTATGCTAACTGCTAGTCCCAAGACTAAAACATCTTTTACCATCTGATACACATTGTGCTTTTGATCAAGAACTCATTAATGAAGGAGCAGACTTTCTCTACATCCTGTTACTGGAGGTAGTAAATATAAAATCAAGTGGCACTGAAGTGCTTCTCAAAACTAGCATTTCAAATCTGAAATGAATGGTCAGTTTAATATGCTACAGTGGGTGATTCCTTAGAATCATCTTTGTAGCCCAGTGGCTAGGGGAGCCAGAGCCCGCAGGGCTCAGTGAGCCCACCCTGCTCCAAGTCCTGGCCCTGGTAGATTGAAAAATACCCTGGGTGCATGTGTGTGCGTACCCATAATCCTGACCAGACAGAGAAATGAAGAAGCAATTGCACCATGACCACAACCCACTAGGGGGTGCTTTCTCCCTCTGTCACTCTGTCTCTGGAGAATGCACACACCCTCTCTCCATTTAAAAAGAAAAAAAAAAAAGGAACTAAGCAAAAAGAGTCCTTTTATAGAGCCTTCTGGTTTTTTGTTTTTTGGTTTTTGAGAGGTTTTTGCTACAGTGCACGTGTGCTCACCAGAAAGACAGAAAGAGACAGAGAGACAGAAAGTGAGAAATCACCCCCCAGGGGGGATGGCCACGCCACAATCCCTTCTCCTCCACTCTCGTCTCAGGATCTTGGGCACGCATGCACACATGCCCAGCGTGCGTTTAAGCAACCGGGTCCGGGACTTGACTGCAGTTGACTACATGAGAGTCCAGCAACATAGCCATTATGCCAACTGCTGGTCCCAGAGCCTTCTATTTTAATAGGTAGAAAATTAAGCCAATTAAATCTTTCTGTGATTCAAAACAGCTTGTTCCTGAATGCTAGAACCTTTCTCCTACTTATTCTGACTTTGACTTAGTCCTTTAACTTCTCTATCGCTAAATAAAAAGGGGACAATGCACCCAATGCCCAGAGACTCTTGTAGCTCTCTGATTTCTGAATTTTTTTACATCAAAATGTGTTCTGACTTATTCAAAAATGTAGTAAAATATAAATTTTAGGCAAAACTTTTACCAGTACATCATATAAAATTCTTAGTAGTACAATACGTTTAAGAAGAAAAAGATCCATTTATTTTCAAAAATATATTCCTTGCTATAAGGTGCTACCAAGATAGAGACAGAGACTGAGAAAGAGCAGGAAAGTGAGAAATCACTCCAGAGGAAAATGATCATGCCCCAGTTCCTTCTCCTGCATTCTCTTCTCAGGGTTTTGGGCGCACACACATGTCCAGCATGCTTTTCAAGCTGGTCATGTGCGATCCAGCACCTTAACCTCCATGCCACCTGCTGACCCAAAATCTATTTGTCTTCTTAAGAGAGAGATTTTTGCTATAGGGTGTGTGTACTCGCTGGAGAGACAAAAAGACAGACAGTGAAAATTCATCCCCCAGGGGTAATGGCCATGCCACAATTCCTTCTCCTCCATTCTCCTCTTGAGATTACGGGCCTGTATGCACACGTGCCCACCATGAGTTTTAAGCCACTGGTTCTGGGACTTGAACTGTGGTTTACTACATGAGAGTCCAGCTATGTAGCCATTATACCATCCACTGGTCCCACCAAAAACTAATTTTTCTTTTTTTTTTTTTGGAGAGATTTTCACTGTAGGGCGCGTGCGCTCGCCAGACAGACAGAGACATAGAGACAGAAAGCGAGAAATCACCCCCCAGGGGGGATGGTCACGCCGCAATCCCTTCTCCTCCATTCTCCTCCCGGGATCTTGGGCACGCACGCACAGGCGCCCAGCATGAGTTTTAAGCCACCGGGTCCGGGATACGAACCGCGGTCGACTACGTGGGAGTCCAGTGACATAGCCATTACGCTAACTGCTGGTTCCCCAAAAACTAATTTTTTAAAAAAAATTTTAAGAGCTTTTTTTTTTCTTTCTTTTAATTTGCTATAGGGTACATGCACTCACCAGAGAGAGATGGGGTGGGTGAGGAGAGTGAAAAGCACTCCTAGGGAGGATGGCCCTGCTGCAGTCTCTTCTCCTCCATTCTCTTCTTGGGATTTTGGGATTTCAACCACATGTTCCCGTCATGTTTTTTGTCACTGGGTCCTGGACTTGAACTGCACTCTAGGCCATGCAGGACCCAGTTTCCTTAATCACTACACCACCAGCTGACTCTTAAAAATAATTTTTAAAGAATAAATATCTTGGATCCAGCAGGTGACATGTTGCTTAAGGTGCTGGAATCCCACATGACTGACTGCAGTTCAAGTCCTGAACTTGGTGGCTTGGTGGCTTGATTTCTTACTTTCCTTCTCTCTCTCTCTCTCTCTCTCTCTCTCTGTCTCTCTTGGTCAAATGAAAGTAATAATAATAATAATAAATAAGTAAAATAATTCTTAACAAAAAGAATAAATATGTGATCTAAGAAAACAAGCAAAATTGAGTTAGTTATAGCCATCTCATTTAGGGACAATCCATAGAATCAAGAAGACTGCTGATGGAATGTGGCACAATGCTAACGTGATGCCCTGCAAGCCTGACGCTCGTTAAAGGTTCATGTCTGGAGACTTCCTGATGTGCTGGCTGAACACATGCCCAGGATCCAAGCTAGCTAAATTAGGGGTGGGTAATGGTGTGAAGATCCTATGGGGTACCTGTCTCTCTCCATCTTATCTCTGTCTCGCTCATGGAAAAAAAAAATACACTTAAAAATACTTCTAACATTTAGAACTTACATTCTTTTGTTAAGAAATTATAATTTTCTCTGAGACCAGCAGATGGCATAATGGTTACGTTGCTGGACTGCCACATAATCGACTGCGGTTCAAGTTCTGGACTAGGTGGCTTAAAATTCACACCAGGCACATGCGCATGCATGCCCAAGATCCCGAGAAGAGAATGGAGGAGAAGGGATTGCAGTGTAGCTATCCCTCCAGGAGGTGATTTCTTTCTTTCTGTTTCTCTGTCTCTCTCTGTCTCTCCAGCATGTGCACATGCCCTATAGCAAAATATCTGTTAGAAAGAAAAAAAAGAAATCATAATTTTCTTAAACCTCTACTTATTTTTCATAGAGACAGCATCATGAAAGATGCTGAAATGAATGTTAGGATGCTAACCCTATAGAATAGAAGGACAGATGCTGTCAGCACCGGAGTCCAAACTGCAGTACTGTCTTCCCTCAACAAAATACACCATTTCCTCAAGGAACATTTAATCTTACATGCAACATTTAATCTTGCATTTAATCTTGAGCACCTACTATGATTGTCACACCAGCTAGCATGTCCGACACTGGTCACTGGGGGCTCAGTTGATTGTCATGGGTCAGTGACCCCACTGTGATGCTGACCTCTCAGAGGAACCCGTCCCTGTGACAGGGTTGAAACCAAGAGAATCACACTACTCTTAAATCATTTTTTCTAAAAGTGACACACACCACTTTGCTCACATTTTCTGGCCCAAGGAAGGTGTTGACCATGCCAAACTTTAAGGGACAGAGGAATGAAATTGTCTAAAGGATCAGGAAAGAAAGGTAAAAGAAAAATATTGGTGAGCCATAGAAATGTCACATGCTACTCAAATTTAGGTAGTCTTCCCAAAAAAGACATTTTAATATTAGATTATACTTCATATAACATTTTATGATATGCAGTTTAATTCAAAAAAAGGCATATTATAAACCCCTCTTATATTTCCCCAAATTCTGAGTGCATATTGAAATTCAGTAATATCAGAAATAATTAATCACTGAACAAACAAGTAATGAACATTTCATTGTCCACCGGGCGTGTAATTGGTACAGGATGATGAGATTTTCTCTGTGGAAGAATAACGGGACGATGTGAGGTCAAGTTGTGCTAATCAAGGTTGGCCACATGCCTGGGCTGGGTAAATGAAGCATATGGTGTGAGCTGAGAGAGGGGAAGCCTTGTCTTTCCAAAAGTAACTCTCCCACTGCCCCTTCATACCTTCGCTTCCTACGGTGCATGCAAGTCCCACCCCTCACCAGATTTGTGACTTTCACCCCAAATTGTGAAACCTAACAGCATTGCCTTGGAAAAGGCCAAGTTAATATTCTCATGAATGATTGTTGAATTGCATTTTTGAATAATGGCGAGGTTCTTAGAAACACAAATGCAAGCTTTATTTGCACTAATGGGGCAGGTGTGCCGGGATTAGGTAAACCCTAGGCCCATTTCACAGTGCCTTCCAGGCCACTGCTAGATAATGTACTTAGGTAGTCCTGGGGTTTTTTGTTTGTTTTTTTGGGGAGGTCTTGGGAGTTGTTTGTTTTTAGTTTGCTACAGAGTGTGTGCTAAAGAGAGAGAAAGAGAAAATGAGAAATTGCCCCTCACGGGGGAGTGCTATACCACAGTTTCTTCTCCCCCATTCTCCTCTGGAGACTTTGGACATGCATGAGCATGTGTCTGGAGTGATTTTTCAAGTCTCAGGTCTGGAACTCAAACCACACAATTGGCCATGCAGGCTCCAGTTCCCTAAAATTCCACGCTAACTGGTGGCCCTGAGGAAGCCTTGTTTTTAAGAAAGTTGTCAATAAACTAAAGTTTATTTAAAGATTAATAAGCAGAAAAATTAAATATTGGGAAAGCATACTGTAAAATAATACTTTTTTTTTTGGAGAGATTTTCACTGTAGGGCGCGTGCGCTCGCCAGACAGACAGAGAGAGACATAGAGACAGAAAGCGAGAAATCACCCCCCAGGGGGGATGGTCACGCCGCAATCCCTTCTCCTCCACTCTCCTCTCGGGATCTTGGGCACGCACGCACACGTGCCCAGCGTGAGTTTTAAGCCACCGGGTCCGGGACACGAACCGCGGTCGACTACGTGGGAGTCCAGCGACACAGCCATTACGCTAACTGCTGGTTCCCTAAAATAATACTTTTAAAAATGTTTTGGTCATCTTTTATGCTTCAGATGCCTGGATCATCTTCTTCCAGGTTACGTGGGCTACACCTCTTCTCTGGGACAAAACATCTGCCCTGTCGCCTCAACCAGCATCCATCTATGAGCGACTACCTCAGTGAGAGAAAATCCAGAGCAAGAGAGGATGGGACGACCTGTCACAGGTGTTATGAACGTAGAACTCAAGGGCCAGTTTCTTCCCAGATGAAAATCTGGTGCAGATTTAAAACAAAACAAGACAGAATATTCAAGTCTAAACTCTCTTTTAACCATGCTAATATGAGACCTGCATTAATTTCTTCATTTGGTATGACTTCCATTTAAATCATACTAACGAGCAACAATAACAGGAAAATTGAAATAATAAAAGAGAAGATTATGTTCTAGCATGGCATCCTCCCATCTACCCTGGCTATTTTTCTACACTATATCCTGGTACCAAGGTCCTGGTTTTCCACTGAGCACTTATTTAAGAGTGAATGGGAAAGAATGCGTTATAAAAATTGTAAAATCCCTTTCTTTATAAATAAAAAGAAGGACTTACACCTAAAAAGGTCAACAATAAAGAACGAGGAATACACAAATAAGTGATAATACAGTAGCAATTAAGACTACAAATCAATATTATCTAATGCTAGGATGGTAGCACAATAGAAAACGTAGGCACATTCAGTAAAATGATGTCTGCATATGGACTTGATTAGAAAGGAATTCAGATTAAAATGTGATGTTTTCATTAATTAGATTTAATAACCTAATTTAGCGCCAGCACCAAAATTCTACTGAGTTTCAGTTATTCATTTTAAAATGCTTGTGCTGGGTCAGCGAGTGGTGTGGTGGTTAAGGGCCTGGACTCCCACATAGCCAAGCATGGTTTGAAAACCCAGTGGACCCAGCGGTTTGAAAAATCATGCTGGACACATGTGCATGCATATCCAAAATCCCAAGAGGAGAATGGAGGGGAAAGGATTTTGGCATGGCCATCTCCACTGGAGGTTGATTTCTCACTTTCCCTCTCACTGCCTCTCTCTCTCTCTCTCTCTCTCTCTCTCTCTCTCTCCTCTCTCTTTCTCT
>NW_006203686.1:532418-557474 GCF_000334495.1 Tupaia belangeri chinensis
TGGCAAGTGCACACACCATATGGCAAAACCTTAGAGGGGGAAAAAAAGTCATGTTACGTTTGAGAAATGCAAACAAAAAGTAAGAAACAGTCACTTTTCTGAAAGAATTGAGAAGTCATGGCAAGAAAAGAGATGAATAAATGATGTTTACAATGCAGCTTAAGGACAGTAATAGAAACAGACATTCACCAGAAGCTAAGAGTACTTACAAGTAGCCCCTTAGACTGGTCCGGAGTGAAATGGGTAGAGAAAAGAAGATGGAGAGATTTTATAGAACTCAGGATATCTGACCAAAGTCTTAAAGGACAAATAGAAATCATTCAGGACAACAGATGGCTGTAAGGAGTGAGCACTGTCGGGTGGGTAGGGAGCAGAGTCAAACAGGGGCAACTGCAAATGCTGAGCTCAGCTGGGGTACAGAGCAGGGGAGATTGAAAAGACAATAGGCATGAGCAGAAGCCAGCAGGAACCAGACCTCAACTGGCTCCCAGAGTTTCTTGTCCTTCTAGGGAGCAAGGGCCTTTTCTATTGTCAGTGAGGCAATAGACATATCAAGTGTTAGGACAGAACTTTTCTGGCTAAATCTGTCAAGGATTCCCTTGAAAGGAAACTTTTAAATAATTTGCGGGAATGATTAAGAAAACATTTCAGATGGAGAAACTAATGCTAATTAATATTCAATAAATAATTCAGTTTATGAAGATCACACTCAATGAGTCTATGGTCCCTGAGAGTTGAGCTAAAGTGAACATGAGCAGCCACGGACAAACCCATGGTAGAGCTGTCAGCTTAAGGTGGCATTGGGAGGGACAGGAACAGAGTGGGGAAGGGAAGACTAGTAGAGAGAATGCCTCCAGAGCCCCTCATGTTTGTCACCTAAACTATCCTCTCTGATGCCAGAAATGTAGGGCCATGTTAGGTCCATCAACACCATCACCCAGTGTTGTCTTCATCCTCAGCAACTTCTTCTTACCTGTCTGTCACCAAGCCCTCCCTGTACTCCCAGTTTTTATAAATAAGTCAAGCAGAGACACACCAACTATAATTAGAAGAAAATTAACCTGTTGGTACAAACCTCTATCTCAGTACCTATGCAGGGTGAAAATCCAGGTGCAGACCAGGACCAACACGTGAACCATTTTGTAGTCAGTCCCTCTGTCTTCTGAATTATTGGCAGACCCTCAAAATCTCTGAGGGTCTCCTCAAAGAACAAACTATTACTTAATATTAATACACTAATATAAATTATACATATGGAGAATGTATATTATGTAGGTGTGTGTGTTATATATAACACACACACACATATATTATGCACACTCGCTAGAGAGCAAGAGAGAGAGGAAGTGAGAAATCATCCCCTCCACCCTCCCAGAGGATGGCCATACTGTAATCCCTTCTCCTCTGTTCTCTTCTAGGAATTTTGGACACACACACTCACATGCCCAGTGTGATTTTCAAGCCACTAGGTCCAGGACTCAAACCATAGTTGGCCATGTAGGAGTCTAGTGCTTTTACCATATCACCTGCTGACCCCAACTAATTTATATATTTTTAAAGGATCCAAGTTGGAGTGAAATTTAAAATATTCTGGGTAAAATTTTTGGCATCTATGAGTATGAAGAAGTGGTCTTCCCACAGCTCCTCAAGTCCCAGGCGTTGGGAGTTTTCTGCTCTAAGATGGGAATTGTAGAGCTACCATGTTAACAACGGGGAGAGTTTGAATTAAAGGAGGGACCTTCTTCATGAACGTTTCACTTGATCACAAGGATTAAATAAGAGAACATGGAAAGTGTGCATATTAGAACACAAAGGACATTTCTAAGTGTTCTGTTACCTCTCTTGTGCAAGGAATTACAAAGGACCACAGCCACCACTATATGTGGATCTACCACAAAGTGGACATTCACAAGTCCATCAGTTACTCAATATTGTAAGTAAAAAGAAGAGGATCCTTGGTTAATAGCTGGACCACTGACTTTTTTCTTAAATTATAATAGATGATCATTAGAAACTAAAAATCTCATAAAATCAGACTTTTTTTTTTTAATTTCACCTTTCTGAGAAAGGAGCTTTAAAAAAGATAAAGCAATAGAGGAAGGGAAAAAGTGAGCTGAAAATTCTCAGACAAGGAATTAAAGAGACAACAAAATATACTACAGACACAAAAAACACATAAGAAGCAACAAAAGGAGATTAGGAAGTCTAGAAAAGAAGCATTCTGAGGCTATCCAGGCAAGCTTGACAGAATGAGCAACCGTAACTCACCTTTGAATCATCTGCTAAATTATATTTTAGGTCTTCTTTTTTGTGTTTGTTTTAAAATTAATTTTTGGCTTCTACCTGCCTCCTTAGGAGACATTATTATTTTTGGTGCAGGTTGTAAGTAATCTTCTTCAGCATCTCTACATGCATGTCAGAGGCCTCTTCTGGTTGTTCCTTACCCTTTTGGTTGTAGGACCCTTCAGTCAGCCACTAGATAGTAGAAGTTCACTCTCTGGGTGGAAATTCAGTGTTCTCTCCCACCAAAGGAGCAGAATTCTGAGACTCCCATCAAGGTACCAGAACAAAGCCTATGCCTCCTCATCTCCATACACACTACCAGCCTTAAAAATAAGAAAGATTCTGTGTGTGAGTTTAATTGTGTTTTCAAGGCCCCAGGAATGGGCAGGGTACTGGGTAATGTGGCACATACAGGTCAAAGTTGACTTACCTCCTGGGGAGTGAAGGGTCTGACACTTCCACAGCCTTTCCTCTAAGACTCTTAGTCAGTACCCAAACTCTCACCCCCCAAGGACGAAAGCATCACTCCTTCTAGGAGAAGCTATAGGCCTAAACTTCTTGGCCCAGAGAAATAGATGGACTGAAGAGAACAGAGGGAAGAATCCAGAATTTGCTGAAAGAAATTAGTTAAAGGTTATCATCTTTATAAAAAAAAAAAAAAGATGTAAGTATACAAGTCAAATTTAAGTTGCAAGGAAAGAAGTGAATGATACTGAAATTATGCCAGTGTTCTCATTTTTATACAAAGATCAATAGATATTTTCTAAAATATAAAATAATCTAAAACAGAACTTAATTATACTCTAAACACAAAACAATTTTGGAGATAGATAGCATAGTGGTCACGTCACTGGACTCCCACATGCCAGACCCAGTGACTTAAAACTCATGCCAGACACCTTTGCGTGTATGTCCAAGATTCCAGGAGGTGAATGGAGAAGGGATTGCAGCATGACCATCACTCTGGGGGTGATTTCTCACTTTCCCTCTCACTATGTCTGTCTCTCTTTCTCTCCAGTGAGTGCTCATGCCCTAAGGCAAAAATCTCTTAAAAAAAATTTCTGATAATTCAAAGAAAAAATAAATCTCAAATTGAATCACTACAGATTAAAAATAGCAAAATATAAAGAAAAAAGGCAAAGATGATAAACACCATAGCAGGGCATATATGACATGAATGCACTTTATTAGTAAACTTTAATTATGAGTAAAATACATAATGGCATAAACTGACCTATTAAAATGGTATTTGTTTGCTTTTTAAAGACTATTAGCTATTCTTTTTTGAGAGATTTTTACTATAGGGCATGTGCACTCGCTGGAGAGACAGAGAGAGACAGAGAGAAAGGCAGTGAGAAATCACTCCCAAGAGGAGATGGCCTCAATCCCATCTCCTCCATTCTCCTCTTGGATCTTAGGCATGTACACACACACTCCCAGCGTGAGTTTTAAGCCACTGGGTCCAGGACGTGAACCGTGGTCGACCATGTGGGAGTCCAGTGCCTTGACCCTTATGCTACCTGCTGGCCCCAAAACTATTGGTTATTCTTGAAATTCTAAATTTTAGCTATTTTTAAATTGTAAAGCAGATTTTCTCAGCCTGGCACTAATGGTTTCGAGGTGAGATACTTTATCGTTCTTTGTAAGTGTGGCTTTCCTTTGCATGATAAAGTGTTTAGCAGCTTCATGGCTTTATCCACTAGCTGCACATTGGGACTACTGGAAAAGTCTCCAACCATTGCCAGGTAACCAGTGGGGGTCACCATCACCCCCAATAGAGACTTACTGATGGGAAGAACAATGATTTAGAAAAGTCAAAATTAGAAAAAAGCAAACCAAGAAATGTAGTGATTGTGATAGTAACATAAAACAATACTGTATTCAGGGATGAATGAAATAAATGGGTAATTAGTAATAAATCAATTCATTGTGAGAATCTGTTATATTTATTTATGCACTCAACTTGCATATTTTTAAGACCCCAGCAGGATCCCCATGCAGTGATCCACCCGATCTCAGCTGGTTGGGATTGCAGGCACTCACATGCCCAAGTGTTCAGGAAGATCTCAGGATGTGAACCCTGGGCTTTTCCCATGAGAGTCCAGTGGCATTATCACTATACCACAGTCTGGCCCAAGCTGTAGAATATTTTTAAGAGATAGCAAAAAATCAGCATATTTCAGAACTTAAGAAAGAGTCAAAACAGTGTTCAAAAATAAACTTATAGCTGTCATTTTATTATTGAACTGAGAATAATAAAAATAACTAAATATTTAACTTGAATAATTACTGAAGACATCATCAGAATAACAAGTTAAAAAGAGATTAAATAATACTTTTAGTACTGTGCATTCATTTAGGAATTAATGATTTAAGAAATATGATAATGAAAATTGGGATTAATTAAATTCAAGAGCAGGTTCTCATAAAATGCTAATACATAGATTATTAAGTGCCCTAATTAAGGGGGAAAAAAAGAGAGCATCCACAAATACCAGAACTTAGACTGACAAGATAAAAATAATCACAGATACATAGTTTTCTTAATGTTGAACTTATTGTTCAATTTATGTAAATAAATTTGATAACTTGGATGAAATAAAGACTTTTCTGAAAAAAAAAAAGAATGCTTAAATTATCAAAAATAATCTCAGAGGGAACCAGCAGTTAGCGTAATGGCTGTGTCGCTGGACTCCCATGTAGTCGACTGCGGTTCGTGTCCCAGACCTGGTGACTTAAAACTCACGCCGGGCGCGTGTGCATGCGTGCCCAAGATCCTGAGAGGAAAATGGAGGAGAAGGGATTGTGGCGTGACCATCCCCCCTGGGGTGATTTCTCGCTTTCTGTCTCTATGTCTCTCTCTGTCTGTCTGGCGAGCGCACACACCCTATAGCGAAAACCTCTCCAAAAATAAATAAATGAATAATCTCAGACAAGTTTATTTAATACCTAAAATCCCAAATCCTCACTTAAAAAAAAAAAAAGACAAATTTTTAGATACTCCCAAACAGTATCTGACCCAAAGAATATATAGCCAAATATTAATACAATGTTAAGAAACAAGCATTTCCAATACTATTTAAAGTGTTCTATGTTATGGGGAAAGAAGAAAAGGCTGCAAATTGTTTTTATAAAGCTAGGAAGATAGTCTCAATGAGAATGTAATGCAAAAAAAAAACAAACAAAAACTACAATTGCATGAACCAATCCCTTTTGTGAAGGTCAATGGAAAATTCTTAATAAAACTTAAACAAAAATAAATAAAAGCAGAGTAAAGTAATTTGAAAAGAAATATTCCTTAATGACTGAATAAGATTCACTTAAAAAATTAAGAATGATTCAACATTAATATTATCCATGGGTCCAAAGTGGAAAGATATCACACAATTGTATTCTAAAGTTCAAAAGAGCGTTTGATACTATTCAATATAGTATAGTTCAGCATTTACTTCTGATATTTTTAAACTCCTAATAAAGTACAAATAAAATAAGTGACTGTTTTCTGAATGTGATACATCTTGAACAAAATTTAAATATTATAATTAATGATTAAATAGTACTGGTATTTTGCTTATTTAGAGTCAGGAATAAGATAAAAGTTCACTGTTATCTCCATTATTAACTAATATCATTTCTGAAAATGCTAACTACAGAATACAGAAACAGAAGTTATAAAACTAGAGAAAAGGAAGCAAAATTCCATTGTTTGCCAATAATATAATTAATTGAATAGCATGAACTGAGAAATCATTAGGAGAAAAAAAAGATCTCTATTGATTTGTTAAAAAATTAATAATAAAATCAATGCATTTCCTTTATAAAATAATAATAGAATAATAATTTTTAAAAAGCTCATTACAGTAGCACCATTAAAAATAAAATACCTAATAAAGAATAAGTTTTATAAGGCCAATGTGAGAGTTCTCTGAAGGAAAATATTAACACTCTCCTGATATGCATAAAAGACATCAATAAATGAAAATAAATATTGTACTCTCACACAGAAAACTAAATATTTTAAATAGCTCAATTATCTCAAAGTTTATTGATATATTTAATATTCCCAACACAATTCCATGCAAAATATCTTTTTAAAGAATTGATCAGCTGGGACCAGCAGTTAGCGTAATGGCTATGTTGCTGGACTCCCATGTAGTCAATCACTGTTTGAGTCCTGGACCCGGCTTGAACTCACACCGGGCGCATGTGTGTGTGTGCCCAAGATCCCAAAAGGTGAATGGAGGAGAAGGGATTGCAGTGTGGCCATCCCCCCAGGGGGTGATTTCTCACTTTCTATCTTTCTGTCTCTGTCTTTCTGGCAAGCGCATGTGCCCTATAGCAAAAACCTCTAAAAAAAATTAAAATTGATCAGCTAACTCAGTTCATATTTATATTGGAAAATGAAATGTAACAACACCCAGGAAATTTCTGATGAAAGGTAATCAGGACAAACCAGACTTACAAGGTAGTAAAACAGCAATCACACCATTTCAGAACTAGAGGTCAAATAAACAGATCCAGGTACAAGTAAAGGCAGCACTTAAAGTCGATAGAGAAAAAATGGATTATTTAATAAATGCTGTTAGGTTGGATATTGGAAGAAAAAAAGTAGTAATTCATCCTTTTCTCACTCTTCATACCTATTTGGGTAGAATTTATCTTCACTCTAGATGCTTAAAAATTTGTTAATTAAAAAAAGCGCAAATGAAATAATGAAAGTTTCCTTTCTAGAATGACAGAGTAAGCGTTCTTTTCTTTCTTCTTTGATTCAGTACGACTAAAAAAGCTGGGCATTGGCTATAAAATAAGTAATGGAAACATCAAAATGTACATGAAAGAAGGCACAGGATCAGGGAACTCCAGACATGAAGCACCGATCTAGTGATGAGTTCCCTGAATTTCTTTTCTGTTATATATCCCAGACTTGGAGCTGAAAAGCCAAAATGAGCAACCTAGAAACTACAGTGGATGAAAGCCAAGAAAAGTTCTGGCAAAATCTGATCTCTCTAGCCAAAGAACAGAGAGGAGTAGGCTGGCAAGATAAGGACGCTATATAAGAAGCATGCCACCCTAGCCAAGCATCATAATGCAAATCTGAGGGGCAGCTCCATGGCACACCAGTAATGCAACTCCTCTGGAGAAGTTGGAACCCACATGGTGCCCCAATCCCTGCCCAGTCAGGGTGAAACATTCTGAGCACATGTGCTAATGCCCAAGATCCAAGAGTTAGAGGCCTGGAAGACTGGGATTCTGGCGTGGCCAGACCCTGTGGAGGCTGCTCTCTTCTCTCTCTCCTCTCTCTCTTTCTTATGCATGTGTATATTGCCTTTCATGATTAATGAAAAATATATATATCCTGTCTTATAACATAGCAGTTAAGTGCTATATATAGTAAGCTATATCCCATGGCTGACATTGGTTCAAATCCCAACCCTGGCAGTTTGTAAAACACACTGGGCATGTGTGTGTAAGTGCCCCAAATCCTGATGGAATGAAAGAAGGGAGGAAAGAGGATTGGAGCATGACCATGTCCCTTTGGGGGCTGTTTTCTTCTCTATCTCCATCATCTCTATCTCTATCATCTCTATCTTACTGACAAGCAAATGCCCTCTGGCAATAAAATAAGAAAACAAACAAACAAATAAAGACTCTGTCACCCCTCCTACTTTAGTAAAGACCAGATGGGAAACCTAGACTGGCTGTAGAGGCACCCCACTCTCCCCATTTCAATGGGAGTCACAGGGGGAGAGTGGTCTTCTACTTATAACTGACAATAACAAGCCAGCACTCCCTTGTCCTACTGGGGTGGTGTCCGAGGAGATTACTGAAGTCAGGACATTTGCTGGTATCCATGACAGCCAGGCTGCCCACCACTCTGTGGTATCAGTGGAAGTCACATGGACATGTATTGAGTTAGTCCTACGTCTCCCAGCCTCAGAGTGATCACTAGAGACCTACCTAAAACCAGATCCCAGCCATCACCTAGAAGTGACCAAAACCCCCAACACCAATATTATAGAGACAGTGGAACTCTGAGAAAGATGTCAAAGCACCCATGGTCGCTATGCTTCACTGAACAATTACAAGCATATTAAAACAAATGGAAAATACAAAGTCACAACAAAGAAATGAAATGTGTAAAGAGGAACGAAGTAGTAATTTTAGAACAGAAAAATAGAGTAACAAAAATCTCAGTGGATGAGCTACACAGAAGAATGATGAGAAAGAAAAATCCGTGAGCATAAAGATAGAGCAATATAAATTACCAAATCTGAGAGAAAGAAAATATATGGGAGGAGGGGGAGTGATAAGAGTCATAGGGAGCTACCAGACTACGTTAACAAAAGATCTAAAAATGATCTCATCTCAGTCTTAAAGGAGAGGAGAAAAGTACTCAAATAATGACTGCAATCTTCCCAATTTGGTAAGAGATATAAATATGTAAATTCAAAAAATCGAGTTAAATACAAAAGAGAAAAACCTCAAGTAAATCCACACTAGGATGTATCATAGTCAGACTTGTGAAAATTAAAGACAAGGTCAGAGGTGATCATTGGCCTGACATCAGACAATCAGGGATCCAGCTGCATTTTCTGCGATGGCTCTCTTGTTCTCCTCTATCCTCAGGCACAGAGGAAAATGAATTCAACATTTCTGGGTCTCTCAAAAATATCAACCTGAAGGAAAATAAAGAGGGCTTTTCCGTCAGGCTATATTTTGAGATTGAAAGATAGCCAGTGGTGGGGTGGTTAAATTTGCTGGATCCCACAAGGCTGACTACTTGGTTCAAATCCCAGACTCGGTGGTTTGGAAAACACAGCAGGTACATGTGAGTGTGTGCCACTCCCAAGAGGAGAATGGAGGGGAAGGATTTCAGCATGGCCATCCTCCCTGGGCCGTACTTTTTCCTTTTCCTTTTCTCTATCTCCCTGTCTTTCTCCAGCAAGTGCACATGCCCTATAGCATAAATGAATAAATAAATAACAATGTCTTTCCCTCAATGGTACAAGACAAGTAAACCTTCTCTGGTACTTCCCTGGACCAATCCTGTGCCAGGAGAACACCTTGTGGTTATTGATTTTTGACCTGGGTTTTCTGAGCCAATGTATGGCAAAGGTGGAGGAAAACCTTGGTTGTATAAAAAATTGAGTCCCATCCTGGTGCTCTGGTAAAACAAATCCCTCCCAGTTTTCCAGGAATCACAGTGGCCTCCATCAATCAAATCAGTCAAGTTCTGTCCTTGCAATAAGGGGTCGGGGCTAAGTTAAGGACTTTCTTGAGGTCACCCTCTTCTTTTTCAGGTAATGTGCAAATCCACTGGTTTTCCTGTAACGTAATTTAATTCAGCTCTGTCAGCCAGTATCTCTGAGAGTGGGAATTGCAAGTGAAGCAGGAGACCCCGCAGTGGGCCCCTCGGTAACAAAGCCAGCACTTTTTCTTTTTCTTTTCTCCCCTAATTTAAGAATATATTTTTCTATCATGTTTTCCTTCCAAGCAGACATTTCCATACAAGCTAGCTACAAGTTTAGTAAATGAGGTGACCCAATCACCCATGACAATCCAAGCAGAAGAAAATTTCCCTCAGCCTGACGTGCTACTGAGTGGATGAGGCAGCATGGCCGCCATCGACATCTATACAGACTCTTTTCGTAGTATCGGTTTTCCATTGCCCAACAGATAGAATCCTTTACATTAAAAAGCCCATATAGGGTCCAGCGGGTTGCATGGTGGTTAAGGGGCTGGACTCCCACATGGCAGACCGCAGTTCAAGTTTCAGACCCAGTGGCTTGAAACTCATGCTGGGTACATGTACATGTGTGCCCAAAATTCCAAGAAGAGAATGGAAGAGAAGGGATTGCAGTGTGACCATCCCGAGTTGCTTTCTCTCTCTCTCTCTCTCTCTCTCTCTCTCTCTCTCTCTCTCTCTCTCTCTCTCTCAAGCACACATGTCCTATAGCAAAAATCTCAAAAAGCAAACAAACAAAAAAAGCATATATCATTGCTTGTCCACCCCACCCTATTAACAAAAGAAGAAACTGAGCCTTAGAGAAAATATAACTTATCTAATAATGTTTAGTGGGTAAGATTTACATTCATAACTGGTTAGTCTAACTTTGAGATGGACAAAAGTATTTTTACCATATGTAAGATTTTTCATTAACTGATGATATCCTCACCAAGAATTTTTTTTTACTTCAGTTGTCATAATAAGCAAGTGTTATAAATACACCATGCAGATACTTTTCATGTATAGACTTTCTATTTTCATTCTTCTTAAATACAATTAATTCGAAGTAGATGTGCCAGCTACAAAGATACCACTGTCACTTGTAGACACATGTCAGAAGAAAAACTGTCTAGATCTTATTTCACATGGTGGTTGATGAATTAACCATCAGAGGGCCACAAAATATAAACTTCTGAAGCAATATAATTAACATGCTTGGCTAATTTATGTACAGAAAAGTTTATGGCTTCTGCCGGCAAATCCTTAGAGTATAAGCAAGTCCTTGAGAATTATTTTCTTTGAAATTCAGATGACATGTGACTTGGAAGAATATGCACAGCTTCAGGGTCCTCTAAGAATAACAAATTTCTCTGCCAGAGGGGACTGAATTCATCAGTTATCAGTAGTCTAGCCATGATATCAGTAGTCTAGCCCCAAATGGGAGGTCATTGCCAGTAATCTCTCTGTTACTGAATCACGTTGCTTTGAGCATCTTTCTCTTCAAGAACTGAACATTTTAAGCAATAAATTGTAGACACTCTCTACCAGTGACATATTAGGGGCACCAAGAAATTGCTACAGTTCTTCAGAGCTAAGAAAAGTTGTGTGTCCACCTCAGAAAAATTTCTCCTTCTTGGGGCAAATGGCAAGAGAAAACCTCCTTGCTATGGACCACTATTTCAGCTCATGCTGGCAAGGCTTGTATAATAAAAGTATTAATTAATTAAATGCCATCAAAAATTACTTCATAAATCTTACACAACGTATAGGAAATAACCCCTACCAGGGCTGTGTTATAAAAGTGTGGCATACTAGGGCTGACACTTGTGCAGGAGCGAAATGCAACACTTTGTGAGACTGACCTATATGGGGAGGTTCCGAATTCAAGTCTGGAGGCCTCCCTGAGTACACCAGTCATATGAGTACCCATGATCCAGGGCTGGCTGGAGCTGGAGGTGAACTGAGACATTGAGATCCTTCGGATAGCACTCTCCCTCTCTCTCTCTCTGCCTTTCTCTTTTTTTTTTTTTCTCTCTCTCTCTAGACTAAATAACTAAACTTGGAGAAAGTGTAGCTTATAGACACTAATAAAAATCTAACTTTCTCCTTCAGGTCTAAAAATGTACCTAAATCTATCTTAAACCATAGATTCTGATGGCATCCAGTGAGAAATTTGACAGAGCTTTGTGGTGAAATCGAACTTTTTTCAAAAACATTTAACCTTCATTCAGTGTGACAAACTATCTATATTTTCCCCAGCCACCCATAATTTGTCTAGAAGAAAATATAACCTTTGTAGTGGCCAAGCTGTTATAACTGATAAGGAGAAAGATTCATAAATTCAGTAAACATTGCCTCTTATGGAAAAAGCAGCTGGCTTCTGACTAATTTAAGAGTGTTCCCAGGGGCGCATCACTCAACAATTATTCACTGAGCACTTACTATGTGCAGATGATGTTCTCGGCACTAAGGATACAAAACTTAACAAAATAGTGAGTATAGGTATCATTAAGAAATGTACTTTCTAAAAATGAAAGAGAGAAAGAAGAAAGAGAGAAAGAACAAAGAAAGAAAAAGAGAAGAAACAAAGAGAAAGAGGAAAGAAAATTCCTGTAGTCTGGAAAGGGGCAGCTAATATTCACAGAAACAAATAATTGACCTGAGCTTTTCAGACACTGCTTAGAGCTATGTGTAAAGACGATTTCATAGAATAGTCAGGGCAGGCCTCTCTGAGGGGCGACATCTGGAGTGAGACCCATTATAAGGTGGAGGGGGCAGTTACGATGTTGGAGAGGTGATACACACGCTACGGAAGAACAATTTCAAAGACAGGGTCTGAAACTGGAATGGGTTTCCTCGGCAATGTACGAAGTGTCTTCAGATCCACATCTCTGGCTGGTTCACGCAGCCAGCCCTGAGATGTGTACATTATCATCCTTGCTCCACCTGTGAGAGAATGGAAGTTCAACAGCGATGCTTCAAGGTTACATAAAATATCTAGCACGCTGTAGCTCTGTAAATGTAAAATGGGTCTTCTCATCTCCAATCCTGTGTGATGCATTACCTTTCACAGAGGCTACAGCCATAGTGTATCAAGGAAGACCTGAGACATTTATAAGACTTCCTTCAGTCGTCGCCATTATTATCACTACTACTAATTACACATCCTTTCATGGCATGATCAAAGAAAAGAAAAAGGGGTCTGGGTTCTTTAAGAAACCAGGTGTTAGGGCCGGCAGGTGATGTGGTGGTTAAGGGCGCTGGACTCCCATATAGCCG
Source organism: Tupaia belangeri chinensis (assembly GCF_000334495.1). Taxonomy (NCBI): domain Eukaryota; kingdom Metazoa; phylum Chordata; class Mammalia; order Scandentia; family Tupaiidae; genus Tupaia; species Tupaia belangeri. Next base: position 545,209 of record NW_006203686.1, read on the forward strand.
ACTGCGGTTCGAGTCCTGAACCTGGCAGCTTGCTGTCTCACATTCCCTCTCTCTTATTCTGTTTCTCTCTGGTCAAATTTAAATAAATAAAGTTAACTAAAATAATTCTTTAAAAAGAAAGGAAGAAAGAGACCAGGTGTTAGAGCCTGAGGAGAGATCTCTTGAGTATAAAGACCACCCAAGACAGGTGAGATTTTACTGCATTTCTTACTTATTAAAAAGACAGTTCAAGTTTTCTCTGTGGGAACAAAAGAGATCATAATTAAGAAGAAAAGGGAGTAAATACAGAAGCTGAGTGATCTTTCTGGGTAACAAGAGATACTGTACACCAAAAGAAAATGGTGACAAAATGAATTTTTTCAAGTTCAGAATCATTCACATAGGTATTCTTAGATGGTAATCAACACTCATACTGGGTGTGGCAGAACTACTGAGCACTCACTTTTTGCTTACATTCATCAAGCCACCAAGATGGAAAACAGAGTGAAAAACAGAAAAAAAAAATAATAATAAAATGAGGGGGGAGAGGGAAAAAGCAACATAAAAAACTGTAATATTATAGCAAGACGCTTCATTAGTATGACAAGCAGTATTCTATGGTTTCTTCTTTGGAAAATTGCTTTTCCTAATTTGCATCTCAGACATAAATCTAAGGCGGGTGTACAGAGGACGTGCCTCCTCCTGTCAACTTGTCATAGCTGAAGTAAGCCTGCCTGTCAAAGCTGTGCCCTAAGATACCCTTCCTGTTCAGGTGAAGGTAAAACCATAATGCCAAAGAGGGCTTACATCCTCAGATCTGAAAGGGACATTTAAGTTTAAATTAATGAAATGTAATTTGGAATTCATTTTGCCAGTCACACCCTCCATATTTCAATAGCTCGGTAACCCTGGGGGTTCATGTCTCCTGCATCAGGGCATGCAAAATAGAACACTTCTGTCATTGCAGACGATTCTGTGGGATACCACTGGACCAGATGGCTCTTGTTCAATGGCGGAAATCCTGCATCCTCTCTATTCAGTGTCTCTCACACGCCGCATGCTTTTCACTTTAAGAATCCCCTTGCCCCAAATCTCTTCCTGTTCTAATTTTGATTTCCTGTCTTTAATCTTTGCCATATCAGTCATAGAATAAGGAGTTTAGATATAGATATGGTTTAGTTACATTTCTTTCAATGCTGTTATCTTACAGATGAGGAAACACCTGCCTAATGTGGTAAAATGCACTCCTTAATTCAATAAATATTTAGTTGGTGCTTATGTATTCTAGGCGTTAGGATAGAGTAAGCCCCTCCCTTCATGGAGCTTAAAAATCTTCCACAAGGACATACAAAAAGTAAGCAAGAAGTGAGAAAGCTAGGAAAGAAAATGATGTGGGACGAAAAGACACAGAGGCGTGGGGAGCCAAAAAGGATGCAAGTGGAGGCAGCAACCGAAGCTCCTCCATGGAGGGAGGCCAGGGACACTTCTCTGCAGAAGTGAGAAGGAGTAAAGGCCTACAAATGTGAAAGGACAAGCCACGTTAAGTTCTAGAGTAAGAGCATACTAAGGATATTCCTAACAGCAAGCATAAAGTCCATGGAATTGGGGGGACTGGACAGTGACACTCTGCAAGGCTGACCCACATAGGAAGGTTCTGGGTTTGTGTCGAAAGACCTCACTAAAGCATACAGCCTGTGATCCTGAACTGGCTGAGGCTGGAGTAGATCTAAGATCCTGTTGTGAAAATAGTCGATCTCTGTATAGTTCTCTCTCTCTCCCTCTATCTTTTTCATGGAAGAAGTAAATAAATAAACTTAAAAAAAAAATTAAGCCCACAGATTGGAACAACAAAAAGGAGAGATAAGAGCATAGTTGCTGGAGAAAAATGGGCAAGAGGGTCATGAAGGAAGCTGAGGTCTGAAAAGTAGCCAAACACCAGATGCTACAGGGACATGTATTTGTTATCTATTGCTGTGTAACAAATTACCCCATGACTAGTAGTTTGAGACAACATTAATTATCTCACGGTTGCTGTAATCCACAATCCAGAGGCAGCTGGGCTTGATTCTCTATTTTAATGTTTCTCATGGGCTTCAGTCAAGGTATTAGCCAAAGTTATAGTTATCAGAAGCTTCCGCTTTGGAAGGATCCACTTCCCAGGTCTTTCATGTCATTGTTGCATGATTCAAGTTCTTCTGGGACATTGGACTGTGGATTTCTGTTTCTTACTGACTCTTGTTCAGAGTTCATCCTCATTTCTTTGCCTCATGGACCTCTCTTACTACATAGTAACTTGCTTCATCAAAGGAAGCAAATGAAGAAGAGTTGTCTAGCAATATGGAAGTCAGGGTCTTTTGTAACCTAATCATCAAAATGAGAACTCATCACTTCTGCTTTACCCTACCAGTTAGAGCAAATGATGAGATCTGGCCCACGTGCTGAAAGAGGCGCTTACACAAGAAGCGGGCACTGTTGAGCAACATCTCAGAAGTTCACCTAAGACAGGTAGCTTGGGCCATGGTAAGAGGACCTTGAGAAACTTCAGCCAGAGTGATTGGAAGGCCTTGGGAAGCTTTGATCAGAAATTGATTTGATCAAGTCCTCAATTCAGGCCTGGCTGTTACATGGAGAGGAAATGCACTGGGCGACCCTGGGAACAGGGAGATTATAATAGGTTGTTGCAGTTACTCATGGAGAAGGGTCAGAGCTAAGAAACCAGTGAGGTGCTGTCAAATTTGAGATCTGTTTGAAACGTGGCACCTACTGTGCTTACTGATGGGTAGGATATGGAGAGTGAGATAAAAAGACAGGGACCCCACCCAAAATGCCTAAACCGTGTAGGTCCGTCCCCACAGAAAGAGTTCCCTGCAAGACCTTCCAAGGGAGACCTCACTTTTCTTTATACTTTCTCTTCCTCCCTGCATCTCCCTGACACTTTTCTGGTGACCTTCACAAGTCACTTCATGCCGCCAACACTTAGAACAATCTAGAATTTCCACACGTTTCATAGGCTGACATAGAAAGTCATAGTGCTAAGAGCGGTAGGGAAGGTGGGTTATAAAAAATAGTTATTATTCATTATTAAAAAGGTGATACTGTCTTTTTAAGTTTGTGCCCCAGTTTCTCATATTTGCCAGTAGATTTAACATGTCCTCATCTTTCCTATTTTTATGTAAAAACAGAAATTATTTTTATTCTCTTAAGCAAAAACAAAATGCTAATAAAGAGAAAAGGAATTGATTTTTAAAGAACACTAGAGGGCTGGCTGTTCCTTGTTAGTATTTATACTTCAGTAACAAATCTCTGTACACTGTGAAATCACAGCATGGATAGTGGCTATTCCAGGGAGGCTCTCATTTAGAGTACTTATTTCCTATGAAACCACTAAGAGGTCAACAGGGTAAACAGAGCAGCGAACATGTGATACGGGCCTTCTTGTTTCACTTGTGTTATTGTCTGAGGCCAAATCTGTTTGTAGCCAAACATCAAACAAACAAAACTCAAATAGGTCATGGTTAATACTGCACAATAGCTTTGCCTCTAAGGTTTTAATAATTCATCCAGATTGTTTCTTGACTAAAGTGACTGATGCCAACTTTGCCCTGAGCTAAGTGATAAGATTTCACTCTGGAACTGCTTTCTCTTCACACCCATCTGTTTCATTTTTCCCACCCACTCACTAGACACAAGGTTCTATCTTCAGTGTGTGTTTCTCACTAGGAATGGGATCCAGGGATAGATCCACCAGAAGAAATGTCCCCCAGCGCCTGAGTTTCCCCATCACTCATCCTGGAGCAACCTCACAGGTAGCTAATGCACAAGCCCCTCCATATTATAACTGAGTGTCCTCACCAGTCTCTGTGACAATGCCCAAGTTTATTCTACCAACAGTTCAATTAAGCCTTTATAGCAAGAGAGCACATTTGTCCTGACTCTCCTATTATATCCACACTGGGAAAGAAAAAAAAAAAACATTAATCTTCTCCCATAATAATTTTTAATAGTTTCAAGATGTTTGCACTTATTCCAAAGGAGAGAGACAAAAGAGAATATGAAAGAACAAAGCGGGTATACTGAGGGGGAGAGAGAACCGTATCTTGATATTTAGCTTTAAAGGGCTCCTAGTGAGACAAACTCAGTTACCTGAAAATTCACCAACTCTGGAACTACATACATGTGTCTTTGGTGCCAGGATGAAGCTATGGAGACTGAGCACAAGCACCGAAAGATTGAGTGATATGCCTAAAGCCACAGCTAGGAAAAAGTCTGAGCAATAATAGATTTTCTACTTGTCAAATTTATGTTCCAAGTCACTCACAGAAATTTAGGATGCTTCAGTGACAGGCACCTTCGTATCAATGCTAAGAATGACTCTTCAAATATGTATTCCTTATTTCTAAACTGGGTTCTTCGAAGAAGTTGAACTTTGTAGCAAATCAAACCATTTCTTCTATCAAGAATGTCACCCAGAAGACCAGTCCAGAAATTAACAGTGGGTCTTTGCTTGATGGGGCAAGGGAGAGGGTCTAGAACTACTGTGTGGCTCTGCATCCAGGATACATGCCTAGGAGACAGAGCCTAGCCCGTTTCCTGTCCACTGAACCATCACACCCACCAGAACTGTTGCAAGCCTTGCCAAATGCCTGACTCCAAGCCAATCTAACTAGGGCTTAGAACCCACCTGTCACAGGACAAAACAAAATGAGTAAAGATGTACAAATGACTTTAACAAGCTTGTGGAAAATGGAATTAAAGTGTGAGTTTGCAGGTCAGCCAGTGTTGTAATGGTGCAGGTGGCTGGGTCTCATATGGCTACCTATGCCGTCTGGGTCCTGGACCTGATGACTTGAAAAACATACAGGCAAAGGAAAGACATTGTCTCCACTTAATATATACTGACTGTCTGCCCTCTACAGCTGAAACTGAAAGATTAGAGTATATAGAAACATGGAAAAGGGTTATGAATACTGGGTACAGTGTGGGAAGAGGGTGGGAGAAGGAGAAGAGTCTGAGGAAAAACATTAAGGCAAAAAATAGAAAGGCAAGACATTTACGGGACACAGAAATGGATTATTATTTGTTGATGATAACATGTTTGATATCTCTCAGTGGACTGGGATGAAATATATTCATACTGGAAAATTCACTTTACAAGCTAAGTGATGTATAGTGATTGAATGTATAAAAGAAATTAAAATAAAACATTACTTAAAAAAAAACTATGCCAGTGCATGTGTGTGTGCCCAAAATCCCAACAGGAGGGAAAGATAGAAGAGAAGAACTTACTAAATGACTATCTCCCATAGGGGTTCTCTCGCTCTCTCTCTCTCTCTCCCTCCCTCCCTCCCTCCCTCCTTCTCCCCTCTTCCCCCCCTCTCCCTCTCTCTCTACCTTTCTCTCTCTCTTTCTCCCTCTCCCTTTCTCTGTCTCTCTCTCTCTCTTTCTCTCTTACCCCCACCCCCAACAAATATACATGCTCTCTAACAAAAAAAAAAAAAAAAAAAAGGGCATGAGTTTATTTTGGTGCAAAAAAAGAAATCCATGCACAGTTCATTCATAATGTACGTTTTCTATGACCTAATTGAAGACTCCATATAACAGTAAGATGTCGCCATTTGTTTGGTCTGGTTGGCATGGGAAAGGGAAAGGGTGGTTGCTGGTGCTCTCTCTCCCAGATTTTCAGTTTCCTGAGGACAGGAATCAACGCTTGGTATATTTTTGTGACCCGCCCATTGTATGAACCACATAATTAGTGCTCTTGGCATAGTTTTTGAATGGCATCTGTTCTACCTCTTAGTCTCTACAGCTGTGCTGTGGCTGACGTTCTCTGGCTAGCATTACTGTGTCACCACAGTTTCTATAGCTCTCCATTTCTACTTTCATAGATTCTGGACATCCATTATCTGCAATCCTTGGTATTGTATTCTTTTTTATTTATTTTTTTTTTGAGAGGTTTTTTCACTATAGGGCACATGCGCTCGCCAGACAGACAGAGAGAGACATAGAGACAGAAAGCGAGAAATCACCCCCCAGGGGGGATGGTCACGCCGCAATTCCTTCTCCTCCATTTTCCTCTCAGGATCTTGGGCACATACGCACATGCGCCCAGTGTGAGTTTTAAACCACCGCGTCCAGGATGCGAACCACAGTCGACTACGTGGGAGTCCAGCGACATAGCCATTATGCTAATTGCTGGTTCCCTGGTATTTTATTCTTAATACCAAGTCCCAACATGGCCTCCATTGGATACAAAGGCTTTCCTTTAAGGAATGGCCACTGTGTTCTAGAATTTCTAAATCAACTGCCTTTCTGCCTGTCGGCAGTTATAGTTTTGGTTCCTGAACTGATTGATTCAACCTGCCGCACACTGTGTTCTTCCTCATGTCATCCCAGTCTCCTTGATCTCCCATTCTTGGCACCTGTCTGTCATTTACTTTCTTGCTCTTTCAATTGGATTTCAAATCATTTTCTCATGACTCTTGTTCCTCTCCCAAGAAGGTCTTTGTCTTTTCTTCTTGGCATGACATTTCCATAACTGCCATCATAGCAGGCTCTCTCACCTCAGTCTTGATCTTCCCCCTTGATTTGTCCCCAACAGTTCTGGACATGAAGGAGAAGGGATTACTGTGAGACCAGATCCCATGGGAGAAGTGTCTTTCACTTTCTCTGTCTCTCTCCAGTAATCACATGCATCTTCTGGGGGAAAAAAAAAGAAAGAGAGGGACCAGCAGTTAGCATAATGGCTATGTCACTGGACTCCCTCATGGTCGACCGCGGTTCGAGTCTCAGACCCGGTGGCTTAAAACTCATGCTGGGCGCATGTGCGTGTGTGCCCAAGATCCCGAGAAGAGAATGGAGGAGAAGGGATTGCGGCGTGGCCATCCCCCCTGGGAGGTGATTTCTCGCTTTCTATCTCCCTGTCTCTCTCTGTCTGATGAGCGCATGCAGACAGCAAAAACCTCTAAAACAAAAAAAGAGAAAGAGGGAGAGAAGAAAAGGAAAGAGAAGAAAGAATGAAAAAAAGAAAGAAGGAAGGAGGGAAGGAAGGAAGAAAGGAAGGAAGGAAGGAAGGACGGAAGGAAGGAAGAAAGGAAGGAAGGAAGGAAGGACGGAAGGAAGGAAGAAAGGAAGGAAGGAAGGAAGGACGGAAGGAAGGAAGAAAGGAAGGAAGGAAGGAAGGACGGAAGGAAGGAAGAAAGGAAGGAAGGAAGGAAGGAAGGAAGGAAAGAAAGAAAGAAAGAAAGAAAGAAAGAGAGAAAGAAAGAAAGAAGAAAGAAAAAGAAAGAAAGAAAGATGTAAGAAGAGAAAGACAGAAGGGAAGGGAAGGGAAGGGAAGGGAAGGGAAGGGAAGGGAAGGGAAGGGAAGGGAAGGGAAGGGAAGGGAAAGAAAAAAAGGAAAAGAACTTGTACACTTCCTGAAATACTCTTGCAGCCTCTTATATTTTAGGTGAGGTTTTTATCTCCCACCTGCCACATACCACTCCATCTCCATATTTTTCCGTGCTTTGCAACACCCTATATCGAGAGTTTTTTCCAATAAATTTTTATAAAATAAGATTTTGTTACTAGCTGGCCAAGAAAAAACAAATTGTCAAATAGTCCCATTTGGTGGATAGTTAAGAACACTATTGACTCCGGCCAGCCTCTTGTCATAGTGGTTAAGGGAGCCAGATCTCACATGGCCAACTGTGGGGTCTGAATTCCAATCATGGCAGCTTGAAAATCATGCAGGGTGTGAGGACACATGTGCCCAAAATCCCAACGAAATAGAGAAGTGAAGGAGAAGGAATTGCAGTGTGATCATGCCCCGTAATAGTTACTTTCTCCCTCTCCTTCTCTCTGGCAAATACACACACCTTCTAGTAAAATTTTTTTAAAAAACTAAAACTAAAAATAACAACTATTGGCTTATTTGTGCAATTAAGATTAAGAAATATTTTACTACTCACTGTCAGTCACTATTTACCCACAGGGGATAGAAAAAACTGGTGATATGTTTTTATGCTTTTTTATGCTTTGCATGCCTTCTGGTAAAGGGTACAGATACAATGGGCTTAATGACCCATGACATGAAGAGTATGTTGGTACACAAAGGAAGAACGCCAAGAAAAGTGACAGCTAGACACTGAGAAGGATAGTGGCCGGATCCAGGGATGTCAATCAGGGGACACAAAACTGCAAATAGGTAGGAGGACATTTTCTAGGGTTCACAGATGGGGAGAATATGAACAGCAATGTCTTGCTGTGTATCTTGCAGTAACTGAAAGGGAGGATTTGGGGTGTTCCCTCCACAAGTAATGACAGATAGTTGCGGTGAAAGAAATGCAAATTACCGTGACTTCATCATTACACGTTTTATTTTGTGCTGAAAATTCATACTCTACCTCCAACAAATACGTACAATTATTATATGTAAATTAAACAATTTTTAAATTCAAATTTTACGTTTACTATAAAAGCAAAAATGTTAGTCCAGATATTTATCATGTTTTATTTGTAGCACTGTCTAAAACAGGTAAGATATTTCATTTGTTCTTCATTATCTTTCAGATAACACCAGAAAGTTATGTGTGTGTGTGCATACATATATATATACATATATTCATTGTTTCATATATATATATATATATATATATATATATGTGTGTATATATATATAGTGTTTCTTTGTGCATTGTTCAAAGGCTGCTCTGTGGTTTGAAAGAGAAAAAGGATCTCTCCCCATGACACGGGGTTCCCCAGGGGAAAGCTCTGAACATCTAATGGCTGTTTGAAGATGTTGAAGATGCACACATCTATCTAATGGCTGTTTGAAGATGTTGAAGATGCATTACCACAGGCTGCAATTACTCTCTGAATCCCAATTTGAACTGAAGTACCATCTCTCAAGGGCATAATCTTAGGGTCACATTTCCTTTTGCAGGAGAACTAAACCATCTCTCTGACTATTAAGGCTGCTGCGGGCAATCTCAGACAATCAAAGTTCTTCTTCATCTTTAAGTAAATAAAATTATACTTAAAAATAGGCCATTTGAAATTCACAAAAACAATAACCTACAGTGATAACAAGAAAAAAAAACAGACACAAATATTCACTAATTATGGTCAAATGTTGAATAAGGATCCCATTAACTCACAGAGATTCTTGCAGCGTCTGTTCCACTAAAATAAATATTATAGAAATGCATCTATGCTTTTAAAACTACTAATTGTGCCATGTCTTCATGTAACAATTAGTATTTACTATACTTATGTCCTTCTGAAATGAATGGACCAAACACCTTAATGCTTTTTTCAAGTGAAGGAATAAAAGCTCCAGACCAGAATTTCATTCCAGATTTTCTGGTCTTATCCACGGTCTTTGTCCCCTTCAAACAAGACCAGAGACTCTGTCCTCATGGGTGCTCTGCTCAGTCACACTGTATTCACAGACTCCACATAGGGTGTGTCTATGGAGCACAATTTGGCATCTTGCTGTGATTTTGTTCCAAAGTTAAATAAACAGCTTTCCAGACACCGGAACAGTATCTACTCAACTTAAACCCTCTTCTATGTCTTCTCTCTCCTCATCTGTAACAAAGGCACAGGAACTTCCTTAAAAGAAAAAATAAAACATAAGGTCTCTCAAATAAGCTCTCAGAAATTCCTCCCTTTTCAGAGATGGCACTACTGACCTGCATAGAGACATGCTGTACTTTGTCTTCTGATTGTGAAAATTTATTCTTTTTCATTGTTTCATGTCCTCCCAGTCCTCTGTAACTAAGGTTTTACTGAATGGTGCCATTTCTCCACAGTTCCGCAGCCAGCACTTGAGGTTGGAGGACCATGTCTTTTGCCTGGCTTCCTGTACCTCTTCCTACCTGGCTTCCCAGGCCCTAGTCTTGCCTCCAATTCACACCCAGTAGCCCACTCGCTATCCTGCAGCCAAGACATCCCTTGAAACTCTCCAGCCTGTTTATTGAGGCTTTAAAGTTCTGTCTCTTACTCATACAGATGGCTTCTTCACTCCTTACTCCTGCCTTGTAATCCAAGCCCTAGAACAAGCATGACTCTTTTTGCTGCTAGAACACTTCACATTCTTTTCCCTGTGGGTCAGCAGACATTATGCTCCAGTTAGTCTACACTTTCCAGCCTCTCTCCTCACTCTTTGGTCAACCCCTTAAACACCATTGAGTTCTTAATATAATTTCCACTTCTCCCTAAGTGATTTTTTAGATCTTCATTTACCACCAAAGGCCTTCTTTTCTGAAATGTAAGAAAGAGGTTGTTTGTGGTTTATTTTTTCCTATTCTTTTAGTTATCACATTTTAAGAGATTGGCTCAATATTCTCTTTTCCACATGAAGGTAGGGCTAGGTCTATCTTGCTTACCATCTATAACCAGTAAATTACAACATTTGCAGCATGAATAACTGGCTGATTCGTTGGGTGGAAGGATACTTGGAGAGGTAGATGAATATATGTGTGAATACATTTATTTTTAGATTTTCTTTTTCAGATTACAGGGTGTGTGCACTGGCTGGAGAGACAGAGAGACAGAAAGCAAGAAATCAAGCCCCTGGATAGCCACTATCCCTTCTCCCTCATTCTCCTCTCCGGGTTTTGGGCATGCACACACACATGCTCAGCATGAGTTTTAAGTCTTTGGGTCCAACTGTGGTTGACTATGTGGGAATCCAGCAACGTAATCATTACACCAACTGCTGGTCCCTAGATTTATTTTTTTTAAATGTGTGGCATTGAGGCCTAGCCTAGGTATATAGGCAGTTGTTTACTGGATTGCTGTAGTAGAAACCATATGGCAGACCGTGGGTTCAGATCCCTGGGTTGTCCTGAAACCATGTCAGACACACATACAGGTGCCCATACTCTGGGGAAACAGTATTGTAGCATGAGGAGACCCTGTCAATCAGGCTTTCTGTTTTTTGTTGTTTTTTGGTTTTTTTTTTCTTTTAAGAGAGATTTTTGCTATAGGGTGTAGGCACTTGCCAGAGAGACAGGAAGGCAAAGAGACAGAAAGTGAGAAATCATCTCCCAGAAGGATGATCACACTGCAGTTGCTTCTCCATTCTCTTCACAGAATTTTGGGCACATACACACATACAAGCCCCTGGCATGAGTTTTAAGTCACCTGATCCAGGACTCAAACTGCAGTTGACTACATAGGAGTCCAGTGACATAACCATGATGCCATCTGCTGGTCCCCATAACTAGGTTTTTGAGAAGTGATTTTTTTTTTTTGAGAGGTTTTTGCTATAGATTGCATGTGCTCTCCAGAAAGATAGAGAGACAGACAGAAAGTGAGAAGTCACCCCCGGGGGGATTAGCACGCCGCAATTCCATCTCCTCCATTCTCCTCTCAGGATCTTGGGCACACACGCACACGTGCTTGGCATGAGTTTAAGCCGCCGGGTCCAGGATTCGAACCACAGTAGACTACATGGTAGTCCAGCGACATAGCCATTACGCTAACTGCTGGTCCTAAGAAGTGATTTTTACAATTCATTTATGTATTCACTCAGGCATGTGACAGGCACAGGGCTAGTCCCTCAGGATAATGAAATGAAATCTGTTGTTTCTTCCCTTAAGTTTACATTCTAGAGGGAGTGTTATACCATAAACATTTTTAAAGAAAACAAATACCATAATAATCCTGTTACATTATTTATTCCTTTAAATTTTTCTTTTTCTTTTCTTTTCTTTTCTTTTCTTTATTGACAGAGGGCACATGCACTTGCCAGAGAGAAAGGAAGAGACAGAGAGAGAGAGAGAGAGGAAGATGCATGTATAGTGGGATGTAGTCATGCCGCAATCCCTTTTCTTCCATATCTCCGTCCCATCAGGATTTGGGGCACATGTATGCATGCACATCCACAGGTCTCTCAACCCACCAGGGCCAGGATTTGAACCACATTCAGCCACTTGGGATCCAGCTTTGCGTGCACAGAGCATAACTGCTGCATTAGGGGGTAAGCCCAAGCCTCAGTTTTTTTTTTTTTTAATAATTTTTTAAAACCATCTTTATAGTCTTAAAGAAAACCTTAAAAATGGTTTTGACTAAAGAAAACATAATTAATTTAAATTCAAACATATTTCTGATTTGTCATTAGTCTACTTTTTGAATTCTATGAAGATTAAATAAAGCATATTTGTGTGAGAAAAATAGTAAAAAAACAAACAAAAAAAAAAAGAAGGAAAGGAAGAAAAAGAGAAAATACATGGAGAGGACAGAACTGGGACCTAAGATACTTGGGAGCAGAGCCTTTCCTGTATAAATACAGTCCTCTT
>NW_006203686.1:557505-565603 GCF_000334495.1 Tupaia belangeri chinensis
TCCCTAGATCTCTGACTCCTCAGGGTCCTGGGTTCCTGTGTGTGTGCAGATGTGTAACGAGCCGAACTTGAGCAGAACATCCCATCATACTCTCCAGACAGTAGGGAGCCCCATCAAACCACATACAGAACCCAGGCTCTCCAGGAAGTGGCCTTGTCATTTTGGAGAGAAAGTAGAGATGATGCTTTTCAATGATGAGGGAGAGGTTTGGGTTTTCCTAGAAAAACTCAGGTCCCTGTTAGAGTGAGGTCAAGAAAGAAGCATTTGCCAATCTCGGGAGTGTAAACACTTCCACCACGATCAATTTCAAGCTCTCATCTAATGTCACTAAGCACAGAAATAGGGAGATACACTCAGTGGCAAGTCCACCAGACAGATATGACAAACATCAGGAACCTCAGGAGCATAAATAATAGTAATTAGGATGCAATGAGTATACTTTATCTAATAAACTTATGTAATCTGATTTTTTAAGTTTATTTTTTTCCATGAGTGAAATGTACAGAGAGATACAGAGACACAGCACCCTCAACATGGTCCCCACACCACAATTCACCCCCAGCCTCAGCTAGCCCCAAATCATGGGCACAAACATGCCTGGCGTACTCGGGGAGGTCTCTGGATGCAAACCTGCAGCTTTCCTCTGCAGATCTGCCTTACAGAGCTTATTTCACCACTGCACCTGCCTTTGGCCTCCATGGCTTTGTTGTTTTGTCTTGTTTTCAAGCAGGGTTTCCCTATGTTGCAATCCTATAGCTGGGCCTACAATCTGATTTTTAATAGTGCCCATGTTTACCTACGAGGTGGCAAAATTTCTGAAAATTTAACTGGCTTTGGTGAATGGGCATGAACCAGCTCTTGCACACCAAGGGGTTCTTTTTCCTAGCTCTCTTGTATTTCTCGTGAGTTTCACGCTATGCAAGGACTGTTTCCTTTGCTGACTTCTCCTGAAGTCATAGGACTAGTTACAGAATTTTTCTTCTGTGTATCCCAGTCATTGCCATGCCAGAATGTTACAGAACCTCCGTAGATGCTTGCACTGGATACATGAAACATTGAACAATCACCCTTTTCTAGCCTGGCGCCTGGGAAAAAATCTTGTTGCAACATTTAACAGACTCTACTTCCTAAACACATCTCACTACTGACTCAGCTTAAGAAAGACCTCTCTCAGCATGAACTCGCATTAAAGGGAGCTCATATAAATATTAATTAGACTCTTTGTATATTTCTCACATTTGGTACTAACCTGAGTGACATATTAAGACAGCAAAGACCAGCACATAAAGTAAGCTAGTGAAGTTTCTCACTCCTGCTCTTCTCGGGACCACCCACTCTTGGTAAGCCCTGGTAGTAGCTGACACAGTGGTCTGTCTGCCCAGCTCCATCCACTTCCGGTCCAAAGCAGTCACTCCTCCTGCTACTGAAGGTGCTGGTAGACAAAGGATCACAGCTGAGTCTCCAGGAATTGCCTTGTCTGAGCTGAACTACCTGGCACAAGAATACATTCCCTCTGCGGGGACAGCCTGTAGGAAATGACTGGTCACTGCAGAGATTTGTGGGCCCAGCCCTCTTGCTTCCATTTGGGACAATTCTGCAGGGCCATCCCAGCTCCAGCACTCTCTGGGAGGGTTTGCTGAGGCTTCTGGTGCAACTTCCCTGCTCATTGCCAAGTTCAGTTCCCTGTCTGCCAAGTTCTGCTTCTTTAATGCCTCAATCCACACAACACTCCACCTCAGGTCTGCTTCTTACCCTCGCCATGCCGCAGTCCTCAATATTGTGTAATATACATAGATACATAAGATTTAATATAATCTCATGCCAAAAAGCACACATAAGAAATATTGAAATTTTACTATTTTACCTTTTTTCTTTTAATTTTTGTTGTAAGGTACTTACACTCACTCAAGAGAGACAAAGAGAGAGAAACAGAACATGAGAAAGCACCCGCCAGGAGGGATGAAATTCCTCTGAAATTCCTCTCCTCTATTTTCCTTCCTGGATCTTGGGCACACCGGTTGTACTTTTCAAGCCACCAGGTCCCTGGCTCCAAGCTCACAGTCAGCCATCACACGATCCAGCTGCTTTAACCACCACACCACCAGCTGACTCTGATGATCTTCTTTTAAATGTCCAGAGAAGGAGAAAACACCCTCATTGGGATGTAGTCAAGCACGATCCCTTCTCCTCCATTTCTGCATCCTATCAGGATTCGGGGCACACCTGCACATGTACTTGCTGTGTTTTTAAGCCACGGGGACCAGATGTGGACCATGGTCCGCCACGTGGGATCTGAGTCCCTTCACCACCAGTCTATGGGACCAGCCCAGTACTGAAATTTTAAAACGGAAACATTCATTAGTGAATAGAACAGATAATCAATTGCAGTAGTATTGACCATTAATTTAATAAGATCAGTTCAATTCTAAAATTATAATTTTTGTAAATGCATCTTTATAGAATTCAAAACACATATTGGCGTAAGTAATAGATTTTCTTCTAACTATTCATTCTGTTTTCCAAGAAAGAGTCTTTAGTGTATGGTAAGACTTTTGTTGGTGGTGGGTTTTTTTTTTTCTTTTTGTTTAAAGGCTTTTAAGAAAGAGAAATTTCTCATGTAAATATCAAACGATGCTGACAGCATTTGTCATCTACATCATCACTGGAGCGTCTGGAAGTTTGAGGTAAGTGACATTGTCTTACACATGAGAAATAGCTACTTAGCTAATATTAACAATCAGTAAAGACTAAAAATTACCTTAATTTCTTTTTTTTTTTTTTGAGAGAAAGATTTTTGTTATCGGGTGCATGCACTCACCCAAGAGACACAGAGACAGAAAGTGAGAAATCATCCCCCAGAAAGGATGGCCATGCTACAATCCCTTCTCCTCCATTCTCCCCTCTAGATTTGGGGCACACAAGCACTCACACATGCCCAGCGGCATGAATTTCAAGCCACCAGGTCCAAGACTCAAACCGTGGTCAATTATGTGGGAGTCCAGCCATATAACCTTTATGCCATCTACTGATCCAAAAAATTACCATAATTTCTAAAAAGGAAGGGCATATGTAATGATCCCCTATTAACTAACTTCTGTCTACCAAATTATACAGAGGCAGCTCCAAATACAGAAAGCTCTTGGTATGGTTGAACGATTCTCAGGAGAAAAGCACTGTATGTTGCATGTTTCCTTTACTTAAACAAGTTTTTAACTGCAAAAGAGGAAAAGACAAAGCTAAAAACTCTCCTAAAGTTTCACCCCAGTCACCCATATTAGAAGCTAAATGGCAATGCGCTATAGAGTAATTAAATGTACTCTATTACACAGCCACTTAATGCATGGGACAAGGAGATCAGTGACTTACAACAGGTCATTTTTCCCCATGACAATGTACACACGTCAGTTGGTTCTCTGGCATCAACTGATGACAACTAAAATTTAGATAAGTATAGGTTAGTCCATTTGTGAGTGCCTTAATCAAAAAAAGAAAAAAGAAAGAAATGGTTAATGAAAATACGTTGACACTTTTTCAGATATGACAAAATAGGAAAGGTCTTTTTATCCCTGTGAAATCATACATGTTCTCTAAGCCCTTCCCCTTGTATGCTCTCCTTCAGTCACATGAACTTCCTTTCCTGTCCTTGAACATGCCAGAACTGTTCTACACACGGGTTTTGTATTCTTGCTGTTCCTCCAGCCTGAAGTGCTCTTCTCTGTCTGTCTACCTGACTTGTTTCTTTAGTTCCTTAAAGTTTCTATTCAAAATCCCCTTCTCAGAAAGGACTTTATCAGCCACCACCACCTCCAGACATTGCACACTCACTAGCACTGCTTTGGTCCTTAATAGTTATATTACGTATTTTACTCATTTGCCTTTTTAAATATCTACTTCCCACACTAGAACAAAGGGCAGATGGTCATGAAAACCAGAACTGCTTCTGTTTTATCCACAGATATATCTTCATTGCTCAATATCATGCTTAACAGATCATAGACGATCAATAAATATTGGCTGCTAATCACTGTTTTTAGAGAAGGACTGGGACTGGGGATAGGGATGGACTGGGGGTTTACTGGGGTTGAAGAGTAAGAGAGAGAATGGGTCTTAGCAGTCACAGGATATGAGACAGAGCACTACCAAAAGGAACAGAGAAGAGAGGACTCTCAGAAGTGTTACTGCAGTTTAAGTTAGTTCCTCTCCTACACTTTTAACAGTTTCAATCAGATTGCTTTTAATTAATTTTTATAATTGAACTATATTTCTGTTAACAGCGTACCACTTAGGGCGGGTTTAATTTTTTTTTAACCTCTGTTCAACCTTAATTAAGAATTCAGCCATTTCACCAACTTCTGTAAGAAATCCAATTGCACCCAGTATATGATAGTTAACAAAGGTTCACTTCAACCTATTTCTAGGATCCCACTGAACACAAGTTTCCATCCCAAGTGTGGGTTTTCCATCCTGCCCATTGACTATCCTCTCCCTGTGCAGCACTGTACCCTCTCCCCACTCCCCACCCTCCTTTATTATGATAAGGAAGCCCATTCTTTCTCTTGAAACCCAGACTTAGAATGCATCCAAATTTTCCTGAACTAATGTAAATTTCATTAGAATGTCATTATTTGCAGACAGAGAGTGCACTGAAGAATTAAATTAAAGCGCCGATTTATCTATAGGAATAACCCATCATAGGCTAGAAAAAATATATTGGCCCCTCCACCAAAAACCTAATCCAATGTGCAAAAATTAAATAGCATCACTTATTTTGATGAAGAACTATCCCTGGAAATATGTAGTCGATTCTTCAGTTTAAATTTGAAGATCCTTAAATCCATGAAAATGACAAATCTGAAATTGTAACACAAAACAGAAGCAAAATCAGGGGATATTTAGTAACCTCACCAACCTAGCAGGTTGGTTACCCATATGACAGGAAAGAAATGTAAGTGGACAGTTTTCAGACGGTAGCAGGATCTAGCCAGGAAGGAAAGATGATCTTGCCATTTGCTGCTGTGAAATGAAGCCTGAGAGTCTGAGACAGCCCTCAGTCAAAACAAGTGAGTGCAAACACCTGACCAGTACTACTCCAGAAAAGCTTGACTTGTGACTCTAATGAAAGCACCCAAACTGGCCTAACCAAGCTAACTACCCGAAACTATCCAACTGTAACGTGTGACTTGTTAACTGGAAATTGAAGATACCCAGAAACCAGGAAGTGTGAATCTCTTTGTGAAATTAAGGAGGTCCTTGACCCACATAAATCCCACAGTTCATTGCTCTGTGGCATAGAGACATGCCATTAAACCCTGTGACCTCACTCTGACTTTTGTTCCATTGAAAATGTTCTTACTTCTCTTTTCTGGCAGTGCAAATGAGCTTCCTCTTGCCCTCAGCCTTCTCTAAGCAGCCAGCCTGGCTTTCCTCTCTGTTTAAATGAAAAGCCCCGAAAGCCAGTAATCACTGGGAAAGCTGCCTCTGTCCTAAGAAGGAATCTGCTCTCTTCTAGACTCAGTCAGGTTCCCTCTGTGTCCCCAAGCAAGTGGGGCAATGTTCCTTTCTGCAGCTCACTTAGGCAGGGTTTCCTATGACTATGTGGTTCCTCTTCTTGTGGCAATCCGACCAGTGGAGGCATCAGCTGACTTGTTCAGAAGTGTGCCTAAAATCCTGTTAAAGTTTGAGAAGGAATATTAGGGTTGTAAAGCCACAAAAATCCCTCAGCATAAAGGTATTTGGAGATGGCATTGTTGTCATGAGCAGAAACTTTAGTAGCTCAAGCAAAATTAGAAATATATTAATAAGTGGAATTCCTGGGGCACATAAAGCACCAGACCTGGAGTAGCGTGTGAAAGGCCTTTTGTTTCATTGTCTTTATTTGGCTGTTATGCTAGTGAATATAATGAATTTTACCCATTTTACATCCTTTTGCCCTTTTGGAAACAAAGACAAAATTTCATTACATCGAATGCTTGATTATAAGTTGAATGCTTTGAATTTTGTCAACTTTACTTACAGCAAACAAAAACAACTTATTCATCTTTCCATAATAGTATTTTTTTTATTTATGTGATCACATAATGTGTATTTATATTTTAATTAAAGGGATTATTTAGATAACATGGGGTTCCAGAATTGTATAGTTTTTATTAGTGTCATTCTAATTTAATAAATTATTAAAGATATATTCAATCGCAATTAAATGAAGCATAAAATCAGTTTTTCAATTTATACTTTCAATAGTAAGATGGCTTTGTATAATACCATGATCTGGTTTTCCGTTGATGAATTTCAAGTTAAACTGAGGCAAATAAAATTTTTTCAGATTGATATTGAGATGAGTTAGAGCTTTTTTTTTTTTTAATTTTTGCATTCCAAATAAGGCATACTACCAATCACGTCACATTAAAAGTTATATCATGTGATTTAAGTCAACAAAGACATTCTTCAAGTTTATTCTCATAGCCTCCACCAACCCCAACTTCTTGCTAGCTCATTTTCCCCCAATCTAACTTCTCAGAATACCCATCAAGACGCCTACAGATTTCTACATGCTCACTTAAAATTTCTAAAGAAAAATAATGCATATTTGTCACTATTCATAAAGGCATTGCTCTGTATTTTACCATTTTTCTCCCAAGGAAATTAGAAGAGGAAGGGGCTGGACAGTGGCACAGCAGTGAAACATGATGCTCTATAAGGGCTTACTCTCGTGGGAAGGTTCTGGGTTCCTGGGCAGAGACCTTCCTGAGTACACCAGGCACAGGCATGTCTGTAATCCAGGGATGGCTGAAGCTGCTGGTGGACTGTGGCATCGAGAACCTATTGGGGGAGAGGGTGCTGTCTCTCTCTCTTTCTCTCTCTGTCTCTGTTCTCTCACCCAAATCAATCAATCAATCAATCAACCTAAAAAAATTAGAGGAGGGAGAAAATGAAATGGACTAAAAGATCCAGATCCCCTTCCAAATTAAGATATTGAAAAATTCATGTAAATCTTTATAATTACATCACTTTGTTTCACAGATATCTCAATACATTGTGGTTTGAGAGTACATGCTCTCCAGTCATATATTAGAAAGTATCTTCTGGTTTCTGGAAAGGGGCCACAAGTGTAGAGGACATATTAGCCTCACCTCAAAACTTGGGATGATTTCAGTCCTGCAGAAGAAAGAAACTTGCTGGGAAAACTTAGATAAGGAATCAAGCATATATATCCTTTTTGAATTCATAGAACACATTTTCTCCTCGAATTATACATAGTAACTGGATACATGGATGCCAATCCATGATTCTTGTAGAAGTGTATCTATACTTCCAGGAAGTAATTGCAATAAATCACCATCAATTATGAAAAGGATTTCCAATAGGAAAACACTCTGTTTTCTGAGTCAGTCTTACTTAGCTCATACCTCCCATTTCGAAGGAATCAAGTTAAGCTATGTGCATATATTAGACAATTTTTGTGTGCCTAGAGTTGGGAAAAATTACAGGAAGAGCCCCACATTCAAAAGTAGAATAGTCAAGCTATAAACAAAAACCTTCATGGTTGCCAAAAGATCATCTTAAGGATTCATTCTTTGTGAAAATAGTTTTTTTTAATTTTAATAAGATATTTTAGTTAACCTGAAATCCCTCCCCCCCAACCCACAGGCACTAAACCCAAAAATAGACAAATGGGATTTCATTAGTTTAAAAAGCTTCTGTGCAGGAAAAGAAACAATAATTAGAGTGAAGAGACAACCCTCAGAATGAGAGACAATATTTGCAAACTGTTCCTCAGATGAGGAACTGATAATGAAAATATACAAGGAACTCGGGAACCAGCAGTTAGCATAATGGCTATGTCTCTGGACTCCCATGTCGTCAACTGCGGTTCACGTCCCGGACCCGGTGGCTTAAAACTCACGCCGGGCATGTGTGCTGGCGTGCCCAAGGTCCTGAGAGGAGAATGGAGGAGAAGGGATTGCGGCATGACCATCCCCTCTGGGGGATGATTTCTCGCTTTCTGTCTCTATGTCTCTCTCTGTCTGTCTGGCAAGCGCACGCGCCCTATAGTGAAAACCTCTCCAAAAAAAAATAATAAATAAATAAATATGTATAT
>NW_006203686.1:573987-575101 GCF_000334495.1 Tupaia belangeri chinensis
TATATATATATATATATATACACAAGGAACTCAAGCAGCTTAGCAGTGAGGATAGATTTTAACATTATTCGGAAAGATAATTATTTCCCAGTTTTGTCACTTAAATCTGTTTTAATAAAGCATTCTGACAGATGAAATTTCATCCCAAGAAGGTATTATAAAGCATATAAAGATGTTAAGGAATGATGTGATGATGGCAAGGATGACATTGAACAAGATAGAGTCAATTCTTGATTTGAATGCTTGTTTTGACATACGGACTTGTCCAACATCATTGATATATTAGGGAGAAAGAGTATTACAAAAATTTCGAACACTTACAGTTATTTCATCCTTAAGGAGTACTACATGAATGCAGAAAATAGCAGTCAACTAAACTGAACCTCTCCTAGGAATATTCCATCTCACTGGCACTAAGCATCTACCACTAACCTCAGTTTACCCGTGTGTCATGAACCATATGCAGCTGGTGTCACAATTTTCCAATGAGTTTAAAATACCTGTATTTTCACCACTTCACAATAGCTCACAAACTAAAATCCTTCTACCAGCAACCTTTAGGTCTCAATATAAACTGCTATATTTAATAGAACATTATTTATTTCAAAACCACTTAAAATGTATAATACTGTGCTATCTGCTTTATTAGGTTCCTATCTTATTTTTTTAAATGTCAGTGACTTCATTTAGGGGTATTATACCCCAACCCAAGATTTTCCACAAGCTCTGTCTTTTATATTGGGTGATTTTGTGTAGCAGGCTGATTTGCAGGAACATATAGGCGTGATTTAATAGAACAAGTGGAACTTATTACACTTATTATACTTAAGGAAATTTCACTGAAATAAAAAAAATGACATACTATAGGTTTCTCTGTAACATAGAAACGCTATTCTTGGAGCACATTTAAGGCCATTTTACTTAGTTAAAAGAATTTGTTGTAAAATGGGTCTATTTAAATTAGATTCATAGTTTAAGTATGGCCCATAGCAAGACTCCACTGTAGCTCCAATTGTCATTGTGGGTTTTATCATTAAGGTTATTCCACTGCTAACTTTTACTTTTCTAAAATATCTCCTTGAGAGTCAATGTGGACTAAAAACAGCAAGGTAGA
>NW_006203686.1:575132-584806 GCF_000334495.1 Tupaia belangeri chinensis
ATGATGGACTCATGAAAATTAAGACCTTAAAATTAGTTTAATACTACTTAATGGAACTTCGAAACCTGACTGCCTTTGTGTATAATGACTAGAACAGAGCTATTAATATTTGTAAATATTCCATTCTTGTATATTTGCAAAATTAGTGTCCATACTTACATATGTGTATTATGCAACACAATGATATCAAAAGGACTCATACACTGGTGTAATTTACAGCACTGTAAAAATGCTTATTTTTTTAATCTTGGAAAAGAGAGGGCGGATCTGTTGACTAAGCACCTGATTTACTTCTCTTTTTTCCCTCTAAGAATTTAATAATTTTTTTTAGTTTTCTTTTTTTAATTTATTTATTTGTTTATTTATTTACATTTAATCACATGCCTTTACAGTTTACAGCATTTCTTTTTCTTTTTCTTTTTTTAATTTTTATTATTTTTCTTTCAAGTTAATTTATATGACAATGGTAAATTGCCACACCAATTGGAGCCTCCTCTCTCTCTCTCTCTCTCTCTCTCTCTCTCTCTCCATGTGTACTCTCAGGCAATTAAGAAAAAAAATAAAGAAATCAAGAAAGGCAAAAATTTCTAATTAAGCAAAATAGAAATAAAGAAGGCTTCACAGAGGAGATACTAAGCCTTGAAGGATAATTTTCCATAGAGCAAAAGGCACAGAGGCTAAAGAAAGCATGCTGTATGTTTGGACAGTGAGTATATCAGTATCACTAGAATTGGAGAGAATCAGGTTAGGCATATAATACCCCAAAATAGGCCACTGACTAAAGTAAGATAGAAACCTAATGAAACATAACAAAATCTTATGCATTTTAAGTGGTTTTGAAATAAAACATTATATTAAATATGGCAATTGGTCTCAAAAGACCCAAGAAACCTATATGACTAAAGGACAAAGTTTTTATTTGTTAATTAACTCTATCCAAAATCAATGACACGGGAACCAGCAGTTAGCGTAATGGCTATGTCGCTGGACTCCCACGTAGTTGACCATGGTTCACATCCTGGACCCGGTGGCTTAGAACTCATGCCGGGCGCGTGTGCATGCGTGCCCAAGATCCCAAGAGGAGAATGGAGGAGAAGGGATTGTGGCGTGACCATCCCCCCTGGGGGTGAGTTCTCGCTTTCTGTCTCTGTGTCTCTCTCTCTGTCTGGCGAGCACATGCTCCCTATAGCAAAAAAAAAAAAAAAAAAAATCTCAAAATCAATGACACAAGCCTGCCAAAAGGTTTTATTTGCATTATTGTATCTTTTTAGTTGGGAGGGTATGTCACTTTGTAAATTAAATTAATTTTTGTACTAATACTCAATCAGAATAAGATAATAAAAAAGAAGAAAAATTAAGAATATGAGCACAGCTACAGTTCAAGATGCTAGCTAAACCTTCTAAAGAAAGCCAGCAGGTGGCATGGTGGTTGAGGCACTGGATTCCTATATGGCTGACTGTGGTTGGAGTCCCAGACTTGGCAGCTTGAGAAATCACAACAAATAAGTATAAATTATATATATATATATATATTATTTTCCAAAGCAGAAATGAAGAAAGAAAAAAGAAAGATGGTTTCATATTCCAATGTTCCTTTTTCCTGTAGGAAAAAATGTACTCTGGACAAGAAGCAAAGAGAAATTTGTACCTTCTCTGCTTCCTCCATCAACCAAGACAGAACTGGGTTTTCTAGAAAGAATTACCAGACTTATTTCCTGTATCGTCCCCTTTTTCTCCAACTTTTAGGTATCCATGGATTTAGACTGCGCTAGGTCTAGCTTAGACCATCCTGTCCTGACCAAAGAAGGTCCATCATCAGTCTGCATTTGTAATTGTCCTTGCCATGGTTTAGGCACTAATTAGGGTAAGTCTTTGGACTGCACCAGTAGATCAGCCTCCCTCTCTCACCGCCATCCAAGCTGAATCCACACAAGTGATCTTCTTCTTCCTGTCTTTCCAAACTCAAGCTGATTTCTTCTGCAACCTCTCAGTTCTAAATGTCATTTTTTTTAAGTTCTTGTCCCAACTAAACTCAATAATACCACCAAATAAACTCCATAATACCAAACAATGACTAAGATTTTTCTCTTATTTTTCCACAGGCTAAATTTAAGCCATCATTGAAAAATAAAATTAATTCTGAAAAGTCATCACATTTTGTAAGGTGACATTAAGGACTTGAGCCTGCCTGCAGGCTCTAAGGTTGGGTGTAGTGAGTTAGCATAGATAAAGAAAGAATATGTAGTCCAACATGTATCTAGTGGGAGCAGCTGTGGAATCTGTCTTTCAGGCTGGCATGTATGGGAAGGTTCCAGGTTGATGTTTGAAGACTTCCCAGAACATGCTGAGTATGCCTGGCTGAAGCTGGAGGTGAATTGCAAGGTAAGGACCCTGTTGGCTTGATGGTCTGCCATTCTCTTTCTTTGTTTCTCTTGCTCATGGAATAAATAAATAAATAAACTCTAAAAACAATAATAAATAAATTTTATTTGTATACACACACATATACAAATAGAAACAAAGTGTGCTGATCGGCTATGGAAGATTAAAAAGAAGAGTCAGAAAAGTACAAGCCAGTAGGCTAGCCAATGGTGTGGTGGTTAAGACTGCTGGGTCCCCCATGGCTTACTGTGCAGTTTGAGTCCCATACCTGGCAACTTGAAGAACAGTTTGGACACATGTGCATACATGCCCAAAATTCCAGAAGGAGGGAGAAATGGAGGAGAAGGAATTGTGGTTTGGCCATCCCACTGGGAGGGTAGGGGGGACTTTCTCATTTTCTCTCTCTCCTTATCTCTCTCCAAAAGTGCATGCATCCTCTGGCAAATGAAAGAAAGAAAAAGAAGAAAGAGAAAAAAGGAGAAAAGAGAGAGAGAGAGAGAAAATGAAAGAAAGAAAAAGAAGAAAGAGAAAAAAAAGAAGAAAAGAGAGAGAGAAAATGAAAGAAAGAAAAAGAAAAGGCTACTCATCAAATTCTTCTGAATAAGCAAAAGGCCTAACCAGTGGCCATGGAATACTGTAGTCCATTGTCAAGATCTTTCTTTTCATGACTGTAAAAACAACAGGCTAATTTAGCATGCTGCCAACAAACACGGCAGTTCATCAAATTAACACTATGGTCTCATGCCACGCCAGCAGATCTTCTGATGGGAATTTGGCTTCCCTTACTGGATAGCCTAAAGGGAAAGAATGAACTAGTGCTGAACCTGGAGTATTCTGGTTCCTATGACAGCATTTTCACTGTGAATAGATAACTCTGCATTCTATGTCAATATTTCAGCCTCAATCTTAATTAATATGAGTCTGAACCTCAGAGATAGATGATTCTCAATTGCCTGTCATTTAAAGCCAAGGCATTAATTTATGAAACACCTAGATACCTTCTTAGGTAATTGCCCTCTTGTGGTTGAAATCTTGGGGAAAAGAACTGCCAACAAAAAGGTATCTTAGAAGGGGCCAGATGAGGGCAGAGCAGTGACATGACTAGACCCACATGGAAGGGTCTCCAGTTCATATCCCAGAGCCTCTCTCTACACTCAGGTTTTCTAGGCATATAACTGTGACTCAGACTGTCTGAGGCTGGGGGGGATCATGACATGGGGACCCTGTTGGGAGTTTCTCTCTCTCTCTCTCTCTCCTCTCTTTCTCATAGAGGAAATTAATGAAGTTTAAAAAATGTATCTTGGAGGGGAAAAGGCAACAATGTGTATCATTTGAATGAGCGAATCGTGTCTTACTAGAATTTCAAGTTCCCAAAAAATGACTTCTAGGATCTTGTAAGTGCCAAGTCATTTTTTGAATTCGTATTTCTACTGACCTACCCAATTTCACACAAGAAGGTCACTGAATTTCCAGCTTCTTCACCTACTCACTGCTACTACCACCATCATTCTTTTGACTTCTCAGATGCATACACACATCTGAAACCAAATATAAACTGACCGTGTTCATTGGTTTAACAAAATTGTATTTAACTTGAGAGTTACTCCTCCCAGAAGTCAGATATTTTCTTCTCACCTGATCCTAACTCCCACCTATTCAACAAAACTCTACATAGGATGTCTACACAGAAACAAACATGGTGAAGAAATTCTCTAAGAAGTGCTGCCCACCTGTCTTAGCCCATTCTAGGCATTAAAATGCTGACTTGGTTCAACTGTGGTAGTGCAGTCTGGGTATTTTAAACACCCCTGATATGTAATTAAATTACTGCGAGAGATATTACCAAGAAAAAAATACAGTCATTTGAAAATATATGAAATTTGAGAAATGAACAAATGAGGCCCACAAAAAAGGGGAATGTGAGAGGGGGTAAGAGAAATGAATTTCAACACAAAGAAATAAAGTCCACCCAGGACTCAAATCCTGTCTAAAGAGCAACTGGCCCAACTCAAGAAGAGTCCAGCAGAAGAGAAACAGGTTCACAAAACGGTTTCTGGAATCAGACAGTTTCTTCTTCAAACATTTAATAAAAAACTAGTTTCCGTTTCCAGTCACATTTATCACCTACTTTCTCCTTAACTTAGAAGCCCAAAGAAATCTGTTCTTCATGGCTTTGGCATATTTACATTCAACTCACCAAAATAATATTTATGAAGAGATATGAGATCTAAAGAAGACGCATGAGCCTTTGCATACACCATTTATCTTAGAACTCAAGAAACAGTAGGAAGCAAATCTGTAAACACTACAGACCTATAGTCTGAATTTAGCATCAGGCCTTTCTATTTCAAAATGGCCTTGAGGTTGGCATGGGATCTATTTCTCCCTTGAATCTTTGCTACTATCCAAAATGCTTTAGAGAGGATAACAAATATTAACATGTACGTGGTAAACATTTACAGCTGAGTAGATGTTGAATTTGATCTGTGGGAATGGAGCTACATGCCCCATGAAAGCACACTGAGTGTTGATTTTTTTGTGGCTCCTGCCTACCTTTATTACTCACTCCCACAGAAGATTTCTGACCATGTTAAATGCACTGTCAGTGGCAGAAACTCAAGTGTAAACATATGGTGCTTAACCTGACAGTTTAATCAGATCCTGACATCCCCTTTGTCAGTCTTAAAACACACACTCACAACTACCAATACATTGTTGATACTCCTGAGCTGCTAGTGTGTTTCATAGCTATTTCAGAAATTAACACCAAGTTTTACTTAAAATAATTTATCCCCAATCAAATTCATTAAAATGAAACTTATTTGAGGGTCAGCCCCATAGTCTAGTTGTTAAGGGAGTCAGACCCCACATGCCCAACTATGGTTTGTATCCTGGCCCTGGTGGTTTGAAAAGCACACCAGTTATATGCGTGTGCTGCCCAAAATGCCAGCAGATTAGGGAAATGGGGAAAAGGGAATTGTGGCATGATCACACCAATTAGAGAGTGCTTTCTTTCTCTCTCTCTCCTTTCTCTCTCTCTCTCTTGTTATTGCTCTCTCTAGTGAGCAAACATGCACCCTTGCAATTAAATAAATAATTAAAAGTTATTTGTTTCCTATAATGTTAAATCAAAGCTCAAAAGCAAAAGAGTACCCATGGCCTAGTAAGCCCTCAATAGTGAAATATCCCAGGTAACCAATCATTTGTGTGTGTGTGTGTGTGTGTGCTTGCCAGTGAAATATCATTTCAAGTTTTGAAAAAAACTATTTATTCCAGACCTTCAGTCCAGTTTTAAATATTGGGCTATCTGTGTACTGTTTATTATTTGTATATCTCTAAAGAGCTTACTGCTTTGCTCACCTACTTCTGTTCATTCTATTATTTATTTGATTTCAACATATTCTCTATTTTGGTTACATTTTAAATCTAATTGCTTATTTCTACATCTTCATCATTAATGTGAATGTAGATATGAAGTTGAAGGTCAGGATTATAGAGTGCAATTCGACAGGTTATTTTCCCATAATTATTTCCTTTGTGCATCAATGCAAGAGAAACATCGATCCTCTTCCCATATTATCCTTCATCTTCTGCTTGTCGTACATCCTACCCCCTCTAAACAAAAGTCAGCCACTATTTTGTTTTTCTTGACAACATCATCTTTTGTGACAGTAGTCTCTCAGAAATAAAACCTATTTGGGCAAATCAATCTTTTGAGTAGATGAGAAAGTATTTAGAGGATGAGAATAGATGAGAATGTTGACAAACAGGGTGACTTCAGAGAGGCCAGGGAGCTTTCTAACTTCCACTCCTATTACTACCTAGTCTCTGTTCACAATTTTTTTTTTCAGAGAGAGAGAGATTTTTGCTAAAGGCAAAGAGACAGGGAGTAAGAAATCACCTCCCCAGGAGGGGTGGCCACACTGCAATCGCTTCTCCTCCATTCTCCCCTCGGAATTTTGGACATGCATGCACGTGTACCTGGTGTGAGTTTTAAGCCACTGGGTCTGGGACTTGAACTATAGTCAACTACATGGGAGTCCAGCAACGTAACCATTAGACTATCTTCTGGTCCCCAAAATGTCTTTAATACAAACAAAAGTCTTAACATTTAGATAAGAGCTGACTTTCAACTCACCTAGAAGGCAATACCACAGTGTCTTCAATTCCCACTGGAAGGATTATTAAGTACTTTCATAACATGCGTATGGCATAACATGAAATGCACCAACCACAAATGGGCTAAATGGTACTTTTAAGATACAATAAGGAAAACTTTAAGTTGCCTCAAAACTGACCGATTTAGGGCTGACCTGTACTACAGTTATTAGGTACTGTACAGAGGAAGCTGGCTCTCTCATGGCTGACCAGGATCAAGTCCTAGTCCACCAGCATGAAACAAGATGAGTACACACATGCATGTCCAGGATGGAAAATTGGAAGGAAAAGGATTGGAGCATGGCCAGACCCTGTTGGGGATATGTGTTCCTCTTTCTGGGGACCCTCACATATTCATGCCCTCTGGGGTTAAAAAGATAACAACAAATGCAAAAACTGGCCAATCTTTCCTCAGTTTGGCCTCCCAGAATTTACATCAGTTTGTACCAAAATAAATGGGTGTGATGTTATGGTATTGACCAATTTTAGACACAGCTCTGAGGCCAGACCATATCCCATGAATCATTTACCTGATCCGGGCTATCACCCGATTCATCAGGTTCACATAGGCTACCAACTGAAAGAATGGTCTATATGCCTAGTTCTGAATCCTCACTCTCAGAAGGACAGCGCTGTGATTCAGCATTCCATGCACTACTCTAAGTGTGAAACCTTTAAACAACAAAATCTCAGTGAAGCCTACAGTCATGGCCTTTAATTTCAGCTTGAAGAGCCTAGAATGTTTGATCTGCAGAGCGGGGCATATGAAATTTAGGAGAGCAGAAAGCAATTTATGGAACTGAGAAAGAAAGCACTGGAATTTCTATTTCTATTTTTATCTTGACATTTTAAAATTCGGTTAGTGTGTACTTATAATGTATACAGTAATGCATACATAATTTGTAATTACATATAACTCTATATAGAGATATAATTATATATACATGAGAGGTCTTCAAAAGGTCATAAAAATGCATATTTTGAAACAAAAATTATGCATGGATTTCAAACTTTGGAGGACCAAACTAAACTCATACTAACTTGTTATTACGTATCTGAACAGGATCTAATTTGAGGCACTAGGAAGGATAAGATATCAGTCAGAAAGCCACTACCAGAACAGCATGAATTCTGCTAAAAATTCTGCAACAAAAACAAACCTCATATTTATGGCAAAGCTTGGGTGAAAAATGATGAAGTCATTGATGCTTTACAAAAAACCTACGGGGGTAATGCCCCAAGGAAATCAGCACATAACAAGAAGATCATCCATTTTAGGAAGAACCAAGATGATGTTGAAGGTGATGCCTGCAGTGGCAAACCATCCTCCTTCATTTTGAGGAAAAAAATTAATCTCATTTATACCTAACTGAATAGAATCAATGATTAACAGCAGAAAATACAGTCAACACCTTAGACAGCTCAATTGATTTAGCTTATACATTCTGAGTGAAAAATTAAAATCGAGCAGACTGTGCCAAACTATTGCACCAAGATCAGCTATAGACAAGAGCAGAGCTATCAATGGAAATTTTAAACAAGTTGGATCAAGACCCTGAAGGATTTTTTAGAAGAATTTACCATGATATGACGCATGACTTTACCACTATGATCCTGAAGTCAAAGCACAATCAGAATAATGGCTACCAAGAGATGGAAGTGACCTAGTTAACACGAAAGCATATCAGTCAAGCCTAAAGTCTTGGCAAGAGGTTATTTTTGTTTATTTGTTTGTTTGTGAAAGAGAGAGAGATTTTTTTGCTAGGGTATATGTACTCACCAAGAAGACAGAGAGAGACAGAAAGCAAGAAAGCACACCCCAGGGAGGATGGCCATACTGCAATCCCTTCCCCTCCATTTTTCTCTTGGAACTTTGGGTGCACCCAAAATTTTAAGCTGCTAGGGCTGAGACTCCAACCATGGTCAACCACATGGCAGTTCAGTGTCTTAACCACTACGCCACCTGCAGGTCCTTTTGAGGTGCTCAAGCCATTTTGCCTGTTTACTTTCTGGAGGGCCATAGAGCAATTGATTATAAGAGTATTTTCAGAAGTTAACAAAGATTAAGCAGAATAATGTCCAGGAAAGGTTCACCAGATAGTCCTTCTTCGCCATGACAAAACTCATTCCCCTCATCAAATAAGGATAGTTTCTTTTTTCTTTTTTTTTTTTTGAGAGGTTTTTATGATAGGGCGCATGCCCTCACCAGACAGACAGAGAGAGACAGAGAGACAGCAAGCAAGAAATCACCCCCCGGGGGGATGGCCACACCACAATCCCTTCTCCTCCATTCTCCTCTCAGGATCTTGGGCACGCACGCACACGCGCCCTGCGTGAGTTTTAAGCCACCGGGTCTGGGACGCGAACCACGGTCAACTACATGGGAGTCCAGCAACATAGCCATTATGCTAACTACTGGTCCCCAAATTAGGATAGTTTTGTGAGCATTTTTATGTGAAATCATTAGACATCCACCTTATAGTCTTGACCTGGTTATTTCTGACTTCTTTTTGTTTCCTAATCTTAAAAAAATCTTTGAAGGGCGCCCATTTTTCTTCAGTTAGTAATGTAAAAAAGACTGCACTGACACTATTAAATTCCCAAGACTCTCAGTTTTTTAGGGATGGATTAAATAGCTGGTATTATCCCATCAGAGTGTGTTGAACTTCATGGAACTTATATTGAGAAACAAAGTTCACATTTTTTTATTTCAAATTTTAATTCAATTATTCCATGAATATTTTGAAGCACTCTCATGCATATAAAAACACACATGATACATTTACAATTATAAATATGTACAACGATGAGATTTTAGGGCCCATGCCCAATAGCATAAGATAGTTACAAAGAAATTTTCCAGATAAACTTTAATCCAAAATTCTTTCCCCATGGGAACCAGCAGTTAGCATAATGGCTATGTCACTGGACTCCCACGTAGTCGACCGCGGTTCGCGTCCCAGACCCAGCGGCTTAAAAAACTCACGCCGGGTGCGTGTGCGTGTGTGCCCAAGATCCTGAGAGGAAAATGGAGGAGAAGGGATTGAAGCGTGACCATCCCCTCTGGGGGGTGATTTCTCGCTTTCTGTCTCTCTGTCTCTCTCTGTCTCTCTGGCAAGCACACATGCCCTATA
>NW_006203686.1:585122-597586 GCF_000334495.1 Tupaia belangeri chinensis
TTTTTTTTTCCCCTATAGCGAAAAAAAAAAAAAAAAACTCTCCAAAATTCTTTCCCCATCAAAATTAAAGATAGTGAGAAACCCCTTACCATCACAATATCTGAAGACATTTATATATATAATTAGGGAGAAACATTCTGCATTACTTCCTTTTCTTGGAGGAACTCTGCATGGAAGCTATTTCTCATTAGTGAAGAATACCACTCCCAGCTTTCCAAAGGACTTTGAGTTGGAAAATTAAAATAAAAATGGACGTCTGGACAGTGATGCTATGGTAACAACATTCTGCGAGGCTGACATAGGAAGGTTCTGGATTCCCATCCAGACACTTTCCCGAATACACCAAGCACACATACACCCATGAATTGGTGCTGGCTGCAGCCGGGGATTGACTGTGGTATCAAGACCCTGATGGAGGTGCTGTCACATTCTCCTTCTCTCTCTCTGTCCCTCTCACTCACAGAAGACATAAATAAACATTTTCTTTTTTTAATCAAGCAATACAAAAAGAGTTAGTTTAAATAAGGAAGGGACCTTGAAACTGAGTGGAGGGGAAAACATAAAACAACTTTGTGTTGTAACCAGAGAAATAATGTGTTGCCGTCAACATAAATACAAAGGCTAGAAAACTGCCTGACCAGTAAGAACACAGACACACCCAAAATATGTCAACAGTTAATCCAAACAAGCAAAACAACAACAAGGACATTCAAGGTCAAAGTTCACATTATTTTACACCAGTCATTCTTTTGGGGCATATTTAATGCTGATGCAAGTGAAATCCAGCCCACACCAGAGTTCCTCACTGGTACTTTTTACAGATCTATGTTAGTGTTCTAGCACTATATCTGGATCTCCTTTGCTAGTGAATATCAGTTCTTATCAAAAGTTTTGGATGGGGACCAGCAGTTAGCGTAATGATTATGTCACTGGACTCCCATGTAGTCGACCGCAGTTCTAGTCCTGGACCCAGTGGCTTAAACTCACGTCAGGCGCATATGCGTGCGTGCCCAAGATCCGGAGAGGAGAAGGGAAGAGAATGGATTGTGGCGTGGCCATTCCCCCTGGTGGGTGATTTCTTGCTTTCTGTCTCTCTGTCTTTCTGGTGAGCGCATGTGCCCAAAAAAAAAAAAAAAAAAAAAAAAAAAAAAACTCTCCAGAAAAAAAAAAAAAATAGTCTTGGCTGATTTAAAAAATACATATATCAGGCTTTCCAATATCAATTGGAAAGTTGCTTCAGGAGCAGCCACAGTGGCACAGTGATAACACAACACTCAGTGATGCTGAGACCACATGGGAAGGCCTGAGCCTGAGTTCACATCCTGAGATCTTTCTATACACCCTGAATGTGTGCGCCTGTGCCCATGACCCTGGCTGGCTGAATCCAAAGGTGGATCATGGCATGAAGACTCTCTTGGAGGGGTCTCTCTCTCTGTCTTTCTCTATCATGGAAAAAATTAATAAATAAGCTTTTTTTGCTATAGGGCAAGTGCGCTCACCAGAAAGACAGAGACAGAAAGCAAGAAATCATCCCCCCATGGGGAATGGCCACACCACAGTCCCTTCTCTTCCATTCTCCTCTCGGTAGCTTGGGCACGCATACACACAGGCCCAGCATGAGTTTAAGCCACCAGGTCTGGGACTCGAACTGCAATCGCTACATGGGAGTCCAGCAACATAGCCATTACACAAATTGCTGGTCCCAATAAATAAGCTTTAAAAAGAAAAGATACTTCAACCACCAGTTGGTATCAAGTGACATTTAAAGTTACATTCTTATGTAAAGATAAGCCGTACTTTGGAGGTAGTTAATTTCTGAAAATGGTTCCGTCATATCTTTGGTGAAGAACCACACAATATGGTGAAATAGGATTGAAAAATATGTTTTTCTCCACTCTGTCATTCTATATCTTCATTCTGTGAGATTGCCTAGCACACATATTTTATTTCTGCCATATTTGGGTCACATGAAGCCCTGGTTTATCTCACTTCATCATTTCTTCATAATATAAATCAAGGGTTGGCAAGTTATAGCTGATAGGGAAGCTACTTATTTTTGTACAGTTTGTGAGCTAAGAATGGTTTGAAAATTTTGGAGGCGGGGGGCCAGCAGGTAGCATGGTGGTTAAGGTGCTGAACTCCCACATGGTTGACCATGATTCAAGTCTGGACCTGGCAGCTTGAAAATCACCCCAGGCACAGATGTGTGTGTGCCCAAAATCCCAGGAAAAGAATTGGAGCAGAAGGGTTTGTGGCATAATATTCCCCCCCAGGGGGTGATTTCGATTTCTCGCTTTCCCTCTCTTAAACCTAAAAAAAAAAAAAAAAAAAAAAAAAGAAATAGTAAGAATGGTTTGTCCATTTTAATGATAAAATTTCTTTTCATTTTATAGTGATTTCTCGTTTATATAAAATCGCATATTTCTTGAGGAATAGTGTGGCTTTTCAAGGCATGCATACGGTGTGTAATAAAATTGAAGACATAGACATATTTATCTTCTTCAGCATCAAAAATTAAATTATTGTGTCCACTTTTGATAATAGTTCTACCAGTTTTCCTTCTTTTTTCTAAGTATATATTGAACTGTCAGCAACAGATTTTACTCTGCTGCAGTACATCCTTCCATCACCTACTCCACTTGCTTTCTTGTGTTCTTGTGTCTGTTAATCATTTTCTTCTAGTTTTCATGCCTCTAACTGGTTGAAAAATGTCAAAAGAACAATATGTCATGTCATGTGAAAGTGACATGAAATTCAAATTTCAGTTTCTCTAAGCAAAGTTTTATTGAAGCACAGCCATGCACTTTCTTTCACACATTCTCTGCAGCGGCTTTCAACAAGACAAAGTGGGAGGGCTATCACACAGACTTCCAGACCCCAAAGCCTAAAACACATACTGTCTAATGCTTTACAGAAAGAGTCTGCCTAACCCCCATATAAATGGACCAAAATGGAAGACTGCCATTTTTCACCTTTTATTTAAAATAAAACTGCATTTGCCTTTTGTAAATTAGAAATTACAATAAAAATTATTCTTTTAAAAGAACCTAAAAAAGAACCTAAAAAGAACCTAAAAAAGAACCTAAAATCTATTTGACTCTTTCAGTAATGTTTCAAAGGAGATAAACTCCAAAGGTTTTACTGTGATTAGGCAGGAAAAGAAGGCTAATTTATCTCCTGTATCTAGAACTATTCTAATTGTGTGGATGGATCATTTGTTCTAATGCCTGTCTTTACCTTAATTAATTTCCCTAGGTAGTTAAGGTTGCTAATTTATTACACAGTAGTACCACCCTCTGTAGCACTTTAGCTGAACTGAAATGGCCACAGTTGTAACAGAGACAGACCTGCTGATTTAAGTTTTATCAAAAGAAACTTACAGACATGTTAGAATGGAATTAGATCGGTAGAGATTTTGTTCCCCCTCTCCCCTGCCCCTAAAATGTGAATACTCCTCCCCTTTCCTGAATAGTATTCACCTAATGATTTCCTCCATGGAAGTCCTAGGTTGAGGGCTCTTTCAGGGCACCCCAATGTTGGGACTGGCCCTGTAGCCTAACGATTAAGAGAGCTGGAACCAACAGAATTCACCCAGAGTTTGAATCCTGGCCCCAGTGACTTGAAAAATACAGAGAAAATATGCAAGCACACCCAAATTCCCAACAGGATGGAGAAATGGAGAAGAGATTGTGAAATGAACACACCACTTTAAATGGGTCCTTTCTTCCCTTCTATTTTTCTGTCTCTCTCTCTGGTAAGTTCATTTAGCTTCTAGCAATTAAAGAAAGAAAGAAAGAGAGAGAGAGAGAGAGAAAAAAAGGAAGAAAGAAAAAGAAAATGGGCAAGGGTGTCATAGGTAATTTTTGTTTAAGCAAAGCGGGAAGCATTTAGTGAAAGAAATTGGTCTTTCTCTAAGACCCATGGGCATCAAGTTCAGACAGGTCTCAGACAAAACCTGGAAATCTCTCATTAAGAAAGCCAACCAGGGGGCCAGCAGGTGGTGTAGTGGGTGTGATGCTGGACTACCACATGGCCGATGAGGTTTGAGTCCCAGACGTGGCAGCTTGAAACATACTGGATGTGTGTGTACATGCCCCAATTCTGGGATTGTGCCATGGCCATCACCCCCAGGGAGTGATTTCTCTCTTTCTCTGTCTCTCTGGTGATTACATGTCTTCTGTAGGAAAAAAATCTCTTTAAAAAAAAATAAAAGGAAGGAAAGAAAGAGAAAAGAAGGAAGAGAAAGGAAGGAAGGAAGGGAGGGAGGAAGAGAAAGAAAGAAAGGAAGGAAAAGAGTTCTAATATGAAATTATTCTATGACTCTTCACATTAAACCTGATGAGACAGCTGATTGTTACACACAACTTCATAAAAAAAAAAAAAAAAAAAAAAACCACACAAGGACATAAAAGACAACAAAACAAATGAGATGTGATAGGATACATAGTTACAACATGTTTGGGATTTGAGTATTTTTCTTTCTTATGATTTTTCTTTCACCTTTGATTTTTCTCTTTGTGGAATGTCTTCTTACCTTTCTTTTCTGGTCAATTACTGTTTCAGATCCGATTTCACCTCACTGCCATAATTGTGTCATTTTATTATCCCAAAGCACTTTGCATAATGTCTTTATTTTAATACCGGTCCCATTACATTACAGCTGCTTTCCGTTTTGTTTTTAAGGTGCCTTTACCTTGGTTGATGCCTCCCTTTCCAGAGGAAGGACCTGTGTTTTCTGCATCTTCGGTCCTCAGCACCAGCCCAATGTAGCATGCATGGTTTGTGCTCAGTAAGAAATCATTGAAGTCAAGAGCCAGGTGGTGTCACAGTGGTGGGGCAACTGGACCCACATGGAAAAGTTCCAGGGTTCATGACCTGGGACCTCTCTGGGCACACCAAGTGAACAAGCTTTCCTGTGGTTCAGGTCAACTGAGATTGGGGGTGGATCACAGAATGGAGACCCTATTGAGAATCAAGATCTCTCTCTGGTAGAGGATGAAAATAATTTTTCTTAACTAAAAATGTAGTTGAAATGAATTAACTTATTTGTGCTTGGCCATTTTAAATATGTCTTTAATCATTTCTCATTATCATTTCCACTAAAGATATATTGCTTGAGACTTTGCTCAAAACCAATAGTCAGGCAGAAAATAGAAAAAAATTAAATATTTCAGTGAAGTAATTCATCATTAAAAAATTTAAATTTTGGCCTAGCAGCAGTGGCACATGCTGCTAAGATGCTGAGCTCTGCCGGCTGGTGCCCACCATCCAAGCTCCTCATCACGCTGTCCAATCCTTTCAGGGCCTCTCTTTCTCCCACGCTATGTCCCACTGGCAGAAGCTGTGCCTGCCCCACCATAGAGCCTGAGAGGCCATCTTGTGCCTCAACCCGGTGAAGCCAAGTACACCGGGCAGCACCTCCTGGCCACTGGCACTCAGGGTCAGCATAGTGTTGGGGATCTAAGGAAGCTTTTTGTCACAGTGACAACACGCTGTCCAGACTGCTCCTGCCAGGTGGCTCTCCAGGCAACTTCTGATCCCACACTGCTGGCTGCCACTGTGACTGCTGACTCCCCACCCAGCCCTCCAGCCAAGTCCTAACTTTGCACAGGTCCTCTTCCAATACACTTCTTCCTATGTAGGATGACAGCACTGATCTCTGTACTCACAACAACATCCTGACAGCAAAGCCAGCATCAGACAAGGTTATAAGGCTAAACTCAAATTCATCTGAGTCTGGAAAAAATATCGATGTATTTAATAAATAATAATAATAATTGTTATTATTGTTATTATCACCATCATCATCATCATTATAGTTTACATATAGTGACCCTTGGCACTGACGACATGGAACTGAAGCTTCCCAACAATACTGGTGGGGAGAAGAAGTAGGTATCACAATTACCATTCCCTTTTTTGTTTTTTGAAGTTTTTATTTCTTTCTTCCAAGAGTGAAAGAGACAAAGAGACAGAGAGAAATGGAGAAACAAAGAGACAGCACTCTCAACAAGGTCTTCATGGTGCAATCCACCCCCAGCTTCAGCCAGTCCCAGACCATGAGCACTCTCATTCCCTGCATGTTGAGGGAGGTCTCTGGACACAAACCACCACCTCACATTTTCCTATGCATCATCATCCCTCCCCCTGATCCCCTTCTTATGGATGAGGAAATGGACACAGAGAGAGGGCACATTGGTGTCACATTGCCACATGACTGTAAGCAATGGAGGTTGGCCCCAAACTTAAGCAGTATGTCTTTATTTTCTTCACTTGACAGTAGTAAGAACACTCCTGATAATATTATTCTTATTAATAACAATAACACCTGATATTTATGTGCTTATGATATACCAAGCACTGATCATTTATTCTGCCAATCTTACATATCCCCCATGGTGCTTCATCATCTTTTAAAGTATAATCCTTCTCTTATAGATTTGAAACTGACAGATAATGAGATTAAATGACTGGTCCAGCTTCCCTCAGGTAGTCATTGGTTGACCCAGAATTAAAAACCAAGCAGTCCTGAGCCACGACACTCTCTCTCCACCTGGTCTCTCCAACAAAGGCTTTGCATTTTGCAGACTTGAGCTCGGCACCCGCCACTGGCATGAACTGGCTGTGCGACTTTGAGACTTAATTTTCTCATCTGTGAGACAGTAAGTATATCGAGAAACATTTAACATAGCTTATAAGGCTTCGTTAAAGCTGCTATTCACATGAGCAGATACTATTGGATTTCTAACCTATATTTTTAGAAATGTGAAAGGCTTTGCCATGTCTTCAGGTAGGGAGACCTAAAAGAAATGCATGCATAGATGGAACTCAGTTATAAAACATCACCAAGTGCATTTTAGGGAGCTAAATCACAGGTGACCTTTTCTACAATTTGTCTGTAGTGTGTTTCAAAAGTGCTTTCCAAACGCAAAAAACTGAAGAGTAAAAATAAGGTCTATAACGTACATTTACACCAGGAGTTTTCAACTGAGAGTGATTTTGCCTCATAGGGAATGTGTTGCAGTATCTGGGGCATTTCTGGCTATCGCAACTAAGGGAGGATGACTAGCATACAGTGGATGGAGGCCCAGGAAGCTGTAGAACATTCTAGAATGCACAGGACAGCCCTACAACAAAGAACTATCCAGCCCCAAATGTTAATAGTGCTGAGACTGAGAATCCCTGGTTTGGCCCTTGCATGATTGTTATCTAGAATGTTGCTCCAAAAGAGGCTTTGGCTGAGAGCAGTATATTTCTGTTAGGTTTTGTATTCTTTCCTGAAATGGAATCTGGAGATTTTAAAGGACACAGATCTGCTTGGGCCGCATGTGGATAACTGGGAATTGCCCACTGTAATTGCTTTCATGTGAGGTTTCTTGCCCACATGACTAGATAGAAATGTGAGAGATGAATCACTTGACACATAATATCACATTTCAATGCAGCAAAATTCAAAGTCAAATGGGAAAATTATTGTCTCTTTTTCAAACATTAGCACAAACACCAAAACATTCAGCAACGACTCCAGAACAGAGAAGAAAAGATATGAAGGGGACTAGAATGAAATTTTTCTCAACTTTTAACACTGAAAAAGCAAGTCACAAGAAAGTGAAATTCAATCAAAAACAAGATACCTCTCCAAACCCAAAAGCAACCTTCTTTATCCTAATCCCCAGCTTGGTCTCTAGTACATAAGTTCCAAAGGATCAAGTTTGTGAACAAAGCTCAGAGACACTGGGCATCAAACTAGTTCTCTATTTTTGGTTTTTGCATCCCATCTATGACTAATGTTGGCGGGGACCAGCAACGTCACCTCTGTCCTTGGTTCTGAGTTTCCGTTTTTCCATCCTCAACCCCAACGACAGGGTTGGTCTTAAAGTCTCTCTCAGTTTGTAAGTGTGCCTTCATGCCATGCTAACTCACACAACTATGTGGACCATCAGTGTGCACCTCCTACAGCTCCACTCCCAGGAAAGTCTCCGAATAGCGATAGGATGAATTCAGAACTCACTTAGTGGGTGCATTTGCCTCCATGAAAAATACACTGGAACGGAGTAATTCTTTTCCATGTCTTAGGATCTATAACTTTTTCGAGCAAGTGTCAAGGAAAGAATCAACAGATTTTGGAAGTTTTGCTAGAGTAGAAAGTAGCAAAATTAAATTTTTCATAATCTTTCCATATTGCAATGGATTTATACCTATAAAATAGGGCAAAATGGTCTGAAAACTTCCTTTAGGTAAAAACATGGTATTTTCTCTTTTTTGGAGACGTTTTTGCTATAGGGCGCGTGTGCTCACCAGACAGAGAGAGACAGAGAGACAGAAAGCGAGAAATCACCCCCAGGGGGAATGGCCACGCTGCAATCCCTTCTCCTCCATTCTCCTCTCGGGATCTTGGTCATGCATGCATACGCGCCTGATGTGAGTTTAAGCCACCGGGTCCGGGACTCGAATCACGGTCGACTACGTGGGAGTCCAGTGACATAGCCATTACATTAACTGCTCGTCCCAGAACATGATATTTTCTTCAAGAAATTAAATACTACCATTAACAGAATGTACAGTAAAGAAAATATTGATTATACTATAGGTTACATTTTATTTATTTTTTTTTTTTAGGCCATAGGACCTTCTTTTTTTTTTTTTTTTTTTTTGGAGAGATTTTTGCTATAGGGTGCGTGCGCTCGCCAGACAGACAGAGAGAGACATAGAAATCACCCCCCAGGGGGGATGGTCACGCCGCAATCCCTTCTCCTCCATTCTCCTCTCGGGATCTTGGGCACGCACGCACATGCGCCCGGCGTGAGTTTTAAGCCACCGGGTCCAGGACGCGAACCACGATCGACTACATGGGAGTCCAGCGACATAGCCATTACGCTAACTGCTGGTTCCCTATAGGTTACATTTTGAAGTTTATTGTAAAATATTACAAAAGCACATAACTTCCCTTTTATATGTATCAGACTCTGCCAGATTTACTGCCAGATATTAGGTCTCATATAACTATCTCGTGTGGGATTGTTTTGTGGGACAATATGGAGCTTAGAAACACTGTCTCTCCACGTGCAGCCTTTCTGGTTTTAGGCCTGACTCCACCATTTTCAGCTAGATGTGATCTGAGATGTCCCTAGTCATCTGCATCTTAGTTCTGTTATCTGCAAAAATGGAGATAATAACAGGCACTCATAGGTGTTGTCATAACCCAATGAGCTCATTCGGGAAAACCTTACCACAGTGCCAAGCACTAGCCCTTAGTAATAGCATCCAGTCGTCATCATCACCACCACTGCCGTCATTAGCACAGTGACCTTTTCTGTCACCATTACTACTTTCCACAGGGACCTCACCTTGCTGCTAGACCTTTGCCTCTGCTGCTTCTTCCCCTCACAGTCGCATGCTCTTTGGACACTGCTGTCTCTAGCAGGTGAATGTCAGAGAAATCTCTATGTCTAGTCTGGAAATGGGCTTCAACCTGAACATGGGAACAGGTTTTTAATTTCCTCCCTGCAAAAAAAAAAAAAGTAAAGCTTTTAATGGACTGCATGAGGTCAGAGGTCATTGATGGGTTATTGTTGAGTAGAGGAGGTAATTCATGACTTTTGTACAAGCTCTGACCCATCTCTTAGAGACGTGGCATTTTCCCTCTGTTTTATTCCTATAGCCATCTCTATCTGAACAGAGTCGTATCATTGTTCCCACCACATTCGATATACTCTCTTCACTCCAGAAACCTTCATGCTTTAAAGGGTAGAAGCAAACTCACTCCTAATCCTAAAATGAGAAGATGGGTTTTACTCAACTCTTGTCAGTGTCTTTCTCCCAAATTATTGACAATAAAAACACCCAGTGTCAGGACCAGCAGTTAGTGTAATGGCTATGTCGCTGGACTCCCACTTAGTCGACCGCGGTTCGCGTCCCGGACCCGGTGGATTAAAACTCACGCCGGGCGCGTGTCTGTGCATGCCCAAGAT
The DNA here is from genome assembly GCF_000334495.1 of Tupaia belangeri chinensis. Classification (NCBI taxonomy): domain Eukaryota; kingdom Metazoa; phylum Chordata; class Mammalia; order Scandentia; family Tupaiidae; genus Tupaia; species Tupaia belangeri. The sequence continues at coordinate 595,094 of NW_006203686.1, forward strand.
CCCGAGAGGAGAATGGAGGAGAAGGGATTGCAGCGTGGCCATCCCCCCTGGGGGATGATTTCTCACTTTCTGTCTCTCTGTCTCTCTCTGTTTGTCTGGCGAGCAGCACACGCACCCTATAGCAAAAACCTCTCCAAAAAAGGAAAAAAGAAAAAACAGTGTCCACAGAAATCCCAGTAGTAAAATTGTCTTAACTTGAGACCTCAAAAAATAGAAGTATTCTGTCCTATCAAAACTCCCCAACTTAGGAAAAGAATAGTTCAGATAAAATTGGTGGGATAGGTCTTTTTGAAGGAAAGAGAAATCTCAATTTCCAAGCTCTTACTACTTAATACCCAAAATTCAGTACCTGAATGGAGTCAGATGTATCCAAAGTTTTCTCACTAACTAAATTTACTATTAGAACTCTCACTATCCCTATTCAGAAACAATAAATGTTAATAGCAAGAGATAAATACATAAAACATAATTCAAAATTGGTATATTTCCCAGAATATGGACCATTCCTTTTTAACTGTCATCTTCTTATTAAAATAGAAGAGAGGATATTCAAATTTATTCAATGAAGCTGACATACTCCATTTTCAAAATCTGGAAAAAATAACACACCTAAGAATCAATAAGTAAAGGAAAAAATATTTTATAAGTAAGTCCCTAATACCAACAAATGGGATAGTGGGATCCTACATAGCCAACTGTGCAGTTCAAGTCCCAGACCAGGTAGCTTGAAAAACACACTGGGTGAGTGTGAGTATCCAAAATCCCAAGAGGAGAATGGAGGAGAAGGAATTATAGAGTGACCAATTTCCCTGGGAGGTGCTTTTTCACTATCTCTCTCTCTGTATCTCTCTCTCTCTGTCTCTCTCCAGAGAGCTCACACACCCTACAGCAAATTTAAAAAATAAGTAAAATAGGTTCTTAATGCTTGCTGTCTGTAGTTAAACAAGCATACATAATTTTGGATTACTATTTCTCTGCAAATAAAAAGCTAAAGATAATCAAATATAATTTCTCATAACATATGCGCCTGTTCTTCCAAAATCCTTATTTCTTTCATTTCCTAAGAGGATAAAGATTAAAAACCCATCATAACATCTGAGGCCAAAACATCCTTAATTAAAAATCTCTCTAGTTAATTTTATTTTTCAGAGCATATCTTTGATCAAGCTCTTTCAAAATTAAGGTTTGGATTTCTGCCTTGTCTTGCATTTTTTTCAGGATGATTATAAAAATGCATTGATCTAAGAATGACTATGGAAAAGCCTCTTTTGTATTGACACTAGCAAACATACATACTGATTAAATAAATTTTTAAATAATGTTTTCAATGGTTAAATAAGACCACAAATGTGTACTCATGTGTGCCTGAGCCAGGGGGCATGCATAATTAGACGTACCGCCAGAATAAAAACATGGCCACTGCAAACCGTCTGCTCTGCCCAAGCCAAGTGACTTTAGGACTCTCTCCTTTGAGCAAGTGGGTGGATTGGCCAGATTAGAGATAGGAGTCAGATGGGGAATAAGGATTTAGATCCCTGGGAAGAAGCACAAAACATGTAGAACAGATGCCACACAGATGGAGGACTAGGGGACAGCCAGGGACCAAACTACTTAAAGGGCTTTTAGATTTCTTGGACACATGAAGCTAACTGAATACAATGTGAAGGAAAGAAGCAACAGAATGGAAGCAGAAGTTGTGTCTTAGCATGGACAAGTCCTATAACTTGCACAACTTTCACATTCTCAAATGGGAAGTGAAAGAGTTGGAGTTGATACACTGTAAGTCTCCTTTCAGTTCTAAAATTTAATTATTTTATACAAATCACCTTCATTTACTCATTTGCACTTAAAAGCTGTCATAGTTATGACAATAATGAACTTCGACTGCCATGGTGTGGTAAACTTATGGCAGTAACATCATATTATGTGTTTTCTTTTGGTTTTGTTTGGTTTGGTTCTTCTGTCTTTTTTTCATTTTACCAGAGGTCACTTGTGCTAGCAGGGGAGAAAGAAGGGGGAAGAGGGGGAGTGAGTGTGTCACAGAGTATAGTCATGCTTCAAGGTCATCCCTCAAATCATTGACAACCCTTCTCCTCCATCTGTTTCTCCTCTTGGGGTTTTGGGCACACAAGCACACACTCCGGGCATGTTTCTCAAACACCTAGTCAGGACTCAAACTGTATCATCAGCCACGTGGGATCCATTCACCTTAACAACAGGTTGGCTCCATATTATGCTTTAATTATATTAATTTTAAATTAATGATTTTACTTCAGGGTTTAATTTAAAAAGATAGAATGCAACCCAGAAGGAAAATAGCAAAAGAAATTTAAAAAGAATAAACAAATCTGTGTTTGTAACATAACTTTTTCATGTAGCATAAAAATGCATAAATTCCAAGACGTTTTGTCTTTTTTTGAGAGAGTTTTCACTCGAAAATATCTCTCAAAAGAATCTCCCTACATAGGTGCATGCACTCATCAGAGGGAAAGA
>NW_006203686.1:602609-611321 GCF_000334495.1 Tupaia belangeri chinensis
TTTTTTCCTTGCTTCCATTGTTTCAGTTGAGATGTCTGATGCAGGGAAGTTTACTTGGCATTTCTCTTTTGTCATTTTTAGAATATTGTCTTTGTCTTTGATTTATATAAGTTTGGCTATAATATGCTTTGGAGAAAATTTCTTATGTTAAATCTACTTGGTGATCTTTGTATTTCTTGGATTTGGGTTTTCATATGCCTCTTTATGTTGGAAAATTTTTGAACTAATATATCATGACTTTCTAAGCCTTTTTCTATCTCTTTACCTTCTGGAATACCCATTATGCAAATATTCATCCATTTAATGGTGTCTAGGGTACCATTTATTCTCAGTTACAGTAAAATGAGTAGGACCAAAATAATAAAGAGTGACAAGTGTTAGTGAGGCTGTGGTGAAAAGAGAAACTTCTTACACTGTTGATGGGAATGTAAATTAGTACAACCTCTATGGAAAACAATACAGAGATTCCTCAGAAACCTGTAAATAGAATTACCATATGACCCAGAAATACCACTCCTTGGGGTTTACCAGAAGGACAGGAAAAACATTCAATAAGAAAGACACTTGAACATCCACACTTACTGCAGCATTTTTCACAATTGCTTAAACATGGAATCAACCTAAGTGTCTAAAAACTGATGACTGTGTTGAAAAACTGTAGCACATACATACTATGGAATGATACTTAGTTTTAGGAAACGATGAAATCCTATCATTTGACTCAAAGTGGATGAATCTGTAATAGAAGACTTAAGGTTGAGTGAAAGAAACACATTGTATAGCCCCACTAAATTTATACTGAGTATCTCCACAATATGGCAGAGGTTGAGAGTCTTGAAGCAGTGAAGATGGAGAAGATAGGTGTGGATGCTAAACACTGTAAGAGGGAAGAGTGGATAGTAGAGAGTGAGTGGTGGAGCATGAGTGTGAGGTGTAAGGGAAGAAACACTTGACAGATGGAAAAATGTCAAGTTGTCTGTTGAAAAAAATATGTATGTATATAATATACATCACAATGGGGACTTCATATAAATGTGAAATTAATATAAATAAATAAAGTGTTGAAAAAGATAACATCAGGGGGCCAGCAAATGGCATAGTGGTTATGTCAATGGACTCCCATATGACAGACTGCAATTTTGAGTCCTGGACCTGGTGGCTTAAAAAATCACACTGTGTGTGTGCATTTGTGCCCAAGATCCCAAGAGGAGAATGGTGAATGAATTATGGTGTGGCCATCCCTCTAGGATGATTTCTCCCTTTCTCTCTCACTGTCTCTATCTGTATCTCTCTCCCTCTCTGGCAAGCACACACATCCTATTGCAAAATCCTCTAAAAACAAACAAACAAAAAAGATAGCATCAGGAAAATAATCAATTTCAAGGAAAAAAGATACAGCGGAAAATGTAATGAAATAATATTTTAAGTAGAAAATATAAGTCACTTTGGCGAACACAGCCCATGTTCTTAACTCTGGCACCATGTGAATACTGGATTAGCTATTAGCCATCTGTTACAGTTTGGATGATTTTTCCCCACAATTTTATTTTTGAGAATTTAATGTTGGGAGATAGTGATTCTTAATGGGTATTAATTGGTTAGTGCTGATTACATCACAGAAGCAACACTTTTTTTTTTAAGTTTTTGTTTTTTCTTTTTCATAGGACACATGCACTCACTATAGAGAGAGACAGAAACAGAGAGGGAAAGTGAGAAATCACCTCCCGGCAGGGATGGCCATGCTGCAATCCCTTCTCTTTTGTTCTCCTCTCAGGGTTGTGAGAACGCACTCAGAAGTCCCTGGAGTAATTTCCAAGCTGCTGGATCCAGGACTGGAACCAGAGTTGGCCATCTGGAAACCCAGCACCTTAACCACTACACCACCTGCTGGTCCCAAGCCACACTCTTATGAATAGATGAATGATGTCTCAAGAGTCCCAGTGACTTTTAAATCTCACGAGAAGCTTGAGCTATAAAAGAGAGAGAAAGCTGCTTCCTCTCTCTGTACACATACCCATCACCCTCTGATGGGTTCATCAGTCATGCTGGGGCCAAGATAATCAGAATATGAGTTTGTAAATAAACCTTTATCATTACAAAATTATTTGGCTCAGGTATTTCTGTTAGTAATACAAAAAAATGGATGGAAACACAATCCAATTAATGATACCACAGTATTAAATATGGTACATGTAAGGATAGACAGATTGACCAATGATCTGCCTCAACTTCAAAATATAAACTAGGGTCACTATATGTACATGCACCAGTAAAGAAAAGTTACATTAAATTAGGTGCTTAATTAGATACTGATCCCATACGTGAGACAACAGGCAACACTGAATGTCATGTGGGTGACTGATAACATATTTTGGTCTCACATGGTTTCCCTTTTAGGTCTTAACTGTCAAAGAAATTAGATGAAAAGACAAAAACTAACTACTATTTGTTTAATCTTTATGTGTTAGAAGTACAAAAACAGAAAGTAATCACAATATTAGAATGACAGAAAAAGAAGAGTCCACCTAGTTGAACGAAGCTATTTTGTTCAAAGCCATTAAAGTTAAAATATAAAGAAATTTACGGTTAAGAAAAAAATTACTTTACATTCAAGGCATTAATATGTGATTGGTATTAATATGTTGAGGTCTTTATTTTGTAACAATGACAACTAAGATAAAAAATGGAAATTCACCTTCCCTAAACTATTGCAATTGCACAGGGAGTAGGTTTGGTTGTCAAATAAAATACAGGACACTCCATTAAATTTGAATTTTAAATAAATGATAATTTAGCATAAGCCTATTCAAACATTTCATAGAGTATGCTTACGCTAAAAAATTGTTCGTTATTTGTCTAAACTTCAGATGTAACTAGACATTCCACATTTTTATTTGCTAATTCCATAGATTTTATTTGGTTGTCAAGCTATATCTGAATTTCTAAACACGTACAAAAATACCATTCAGCTTGTCACAAAATTACAGTCAAATTGTGACAGATACTTAGAAAATACAGTTTCCTGCCATTTGTAACAAAAACATTACCACGATCACTTCCTGTATTTTAAATTTATAGTAACAAAGCCCTTTATAAAATGCAGTGGGGAGTCCTCTCTCTCCCGTGCCTGAATCCTGGCCATGCTATCTCGCCTGAAGTCCTGACCAGGCTATCTTACCTGAGATCCTGGCCACGCTTTCTACCTGCTTTTTACAGTCACTTGGCAATAGCAATAAAAAGTTGCCTCAGAAGGTTCTAGGGCAACACAGAAAACAGCATGGTGAAGTGAATGATGCATTCTGGGCACAACATTTAAGGATGGGTCCCCAAAACTTCAATAATCAAAATCAATATCGTCTTAATGCAATATTGTTACTTCTTTTTTTCTTCAACTGCAAGAGGACATGTCAACTTGCCTGAGAAAGAGAAAGAGAAAGCAGCCTCCGCCAGGCACGGTCACAGTGCAACCCCTCGGCCTCCCTTTCTGCATCCTGTCAGGACTGTGGGCACCATGCACATGCACCTGGCTTGTTTTCAAACTAATAGGGCACAGCACTTGATCCGTATCCTATGGGACCAGGCCTATGCACAGGTTTTCGTGGGAACCTAACTGCTTTGGGTAAATGCCAAATGTATTTTTAGGTTAAAATTAATGCAAAGCAAAACAGAACAAAACAAACAAATAGAAACCCGTGATGGGCATGGCCACCACAGGGTGTGCTGGTAGATATTGCTACCCAGCAGGCCAAAGCCACATGAGAGTATCTAATTTAATTCCAATCACCCTAAAACCAGGTGTGCTGATGCACATCGGCAGTACCTGCTGCTTGAGAGGCTGTGGTAGAAGGATGACCACTGTGGAAAGAGCAGGGTGTGGCCTGTAGTCACAGCTACTCAGAAAGCTGAGGCAGGAGGCCTATGACATAGTGAGATCTACCTTAAGAATGTTTTAATATAAAAAGATATCTATGACAAAGTCAACTGGTGATATAGAATTTAAGGCAATGGATCCTAGATGGCCGACTGCAGTTCAAGTCCAGGATCCTGACCCTTGAAAAATACACTGGGGGTCAGCAGGTGGCATGGTGGTTAAACCACTGGATTCCCACATAATCGACTGCAGTTCATGTCCTGGACCTGGAGGTTTAATATCCCACTGGGCATGTGTGCATGTGCGCCCAAAATCCCAAGAGAAGAATGAAAGAGAAGGCATTGTGACATGGCCGTCCTTCCTGAGGGGTACTTTCTCACATTTATTCTCTCTGTCTTTCTCTGTCTCACTCCAGCAAGCACACATGCCCTAAGACAAAAACCTTAAGAAGAGAAAAGAAAAACATGGCAGGTGTGTGTGTGTGTGTGTGTGTGTGTGTGTGTGTGTGCCCAAAATCTCAAAAGGGGAATGGAGGGGGAGGGATTATGGCATGGCCATCCCCCTTGGGTGGTGATTTCTCACTTTCTGTCTCTCTCTCTTGCTATCCTCTCTCTCTCTCTCTCTCTCTCTCTATCTCGTGCATGTAGACAAGATAAGTCCCAACATTTGTAAAAGGTACTTTACTTGTCTCTCCCCAATTCCAGTTCTGCTTTTAAGCTTCAACACACTGAGAAGCACCAAAGATTACCCTGAAGTTTTTCCTGACTGTTGCACTAAGCACATTCTCTCCCTCCCTAGCTCCTGGGGCCCAGTGTATGGTTACCCTTGCTAACCAGACTGGGACTCCCTGACACCAGCCCAGGGCCACTACGCACATCCCTAGGCTGTACAATGCACAGCAGGGACACACTATTTTCATTACAGCCATCAAGATTAGGATGATTTCCTGACATAGGAAATAAAGAGACTCCTCAAAGGGAGTTTTTGTCTAATTTACATTGAAGTGTTCTACGACCAAGCAGTGGTTCTGTAATTTTTGTTTGTGCCTTAAATCGTAATCTGCTTCTCTTAGACAGAAAGTGCAACCTATCAAGATGGAAACAGAGGATGTTTGCTTGTCCTCCTGTTAAGTGTGGGTCTTCTTTCTGCATGGCAGCATGAACTGTGCAGTGTATTAGTGATGGGAAAATTCATTTGGTATGCTGTAATAATACAGAGTGATTGAATGGGGAAAAAAAGAAAGAATAAATAAATAAACCATGCAAAGTGATCTTAATGGTGAATGGGAAAAATTTTGATTGTTCCATGACTTTTAAATTTTGTGGTCACACATTAAAAACTTTCTCATTGTTGGTTTTTAAATATGTTTGTAAACAAAAAAATCAGTAAAATCATTTCCTTTCCATGGAGAATTAAATATTTTATTTCTTTATAAATACATATATAACCAAGATAAGCCATCAATTTCCCTTCTGGGTATAAACCCCCCCAAAAATTAAGTCAGCACTCCATGAAGATATCTATCCTCTCATGTTCATTGAAGCATTAATCACAGTAATTAAGATATGGAAACAACCAGAGAACCCATCAATGGATGAATGGGTAAAGAAATTGTGCTTTTTGTATGTTTATTTACTTGTTTATTCAAATTCAGTTGCTATATATCTGAAATTCAAATTTAATTGGACATCCCATATCTTTATTTACTAAATCCAGCAATCTATAAATATATGTAATAAAGTATTATTCAGCTTTCAAAAGGAGATTCTGTACTTCCCACAACATGGATGAACCTGGAGAATACATGAAATAAGCCAGACACACACACACACACACACACACACACACACACGGAGATTATATGACCTCATTTATATGTAAAATCTAAAAAATACAAGAAACAAACAAACAAAAAAAGTCAAACATAAAGAGAGCAGAAGGTTAGGAGAAACCTATGGGGAGATATAGGTCAAAGTGCATGAAGTTGCTGTTATTTGGGAATAAGCAAGTCTAGAAAGCTAACGTAAGCATGAAGACAATACTTAATATTGTATACCTTGGATGGAGGTGGGGCATGCTGAACCATGGGGCAGTGATAAAATGCAACACTGTGAGGCTGACCCACATGCATGGTTCTAGGTTCATGTCCAGAGACCTCACTAAATACACCAGGCAGATAGGTGACCAGGATCTGGACTGACTACAGCTGGGGTGGACCACAATGTGGTCTCTCTATTGGAGTACTCTCTCACTCTCTTGCTCATGAAAGAAGTAAATAAATAAACTTTAAAAAATATATTGTATACTGGATGTTTGCTAAGAGAGTAGTGTTTTGTTCTGTTCTGTTCTGTTTTGTTTTGTTTTGTTTTCCAGTGACTTTTTCCAGCAGATTAGATTTTAGGTGCTCTTATCACACAAAAAAAAAAAAAAAAGAAAGGTGAGATGATGGATATATTCATTTGCTTGACTGTAGTAACCTTTTCATTATGTATATTAAAATATCATGTTGTACACCTAAATACATACAATTAAAAAATGAAAGCTACTTAAGATTTCTCTACCTATTACAAAAACAAAAAATAAAACAAAATAAGAAATCTTACCAAGAGTAGTTGGAACAGTGCTTGCTTTCTGGTCCAATATGGAGTGAGCACCTTCTCCATGCCTTGCTGAACTATCATATTTGTTTCTGACTTTGGGCCCACTTTAACACTGTATCCTTTATCATCGCAATATCACGAAATACCTCCTAGACTTTCTCTAAGGTGAAGATTTTGCCAGCGTCACTTCCTCTGGACCATCTTCGTCCTTGTCACAACCACTCTCCTCACTTATTTTGGTATGTCCTTAGTCGCTAAGGTCCCCTGAGGGTCCTGTCCACACAGTGGATAAATGGTGGTGGTGGCAGTGTCCACACATCCACAGTCATTCCTTCTATAACTCCCTTCACTTTCGATCAAATTCCCTTCTCAGCCTTATCACTTTCTGTTCTCTGTAGAACTTTTATCTTTGTTGGTCAATTTCCTCTTCATATTATCTAGTTTTGTGAAATTTCATGTGAGTTTATCACAGAAAACAAGGAGGAACATAGACCAAATAACCAATGTCCGATGACCAATCACCAAGAGATTTTGAAGAAGTCATGAGATTGCTCATCCATCTTAATGCTCATCTGTTATTTACATAGTGACTTGCAGAATAAAGAGTTAGAAATGGTATTTCATGCAACTACACAGAATTAATATACTGTGGGAGCTGAAGTTTATTTAACAACACTGTGGTCACTGAGACTCGTGCATATTGGATTTATGCAAAATATAAACTGCCTATATTCTAATCTCTGAATATTTCTTCTAGCATTGAAATAGAATGGGATGAATACAAAGCAAGTTACACAATTGAATTTGGCAGGTGTTTTCCCTATTCCAATTCAAAATGTTTTTATACAAAGTATATTTGTTTTGTTCCTCAGTCCCCTTCTCTCCCCTAAATAGTATAAATATAGTCATTTGCTACATGGCAACATTTTGGTCAATGATGGGTTGCATATATGATGGTGTTCCCATAAGGAGAAATAAGCTATACCATGTACTCTAGAGTGTACTAGGCTATGCCATCCAGGTTTCTCTGTATAAGTAAACTATGATATTTTACCAATAACAAAATCACTTAGTGATACATTTGTCTAAACATATTCCTACCATTAAGCAGTGCATGACTTATTCTAATAAACTTATCCATGCTAACCTATTCAGAGAGAAGGATAAAGGAGCTTCTAAGGCCCATTCTCCTTCCCAGACAGCAAGTGCATGCCATTGTCCAACCCCTCGGCAATTATGCCACAGTTAACATTCTTCTAACCTCTTTATAGCATGTATCCCTAAAGGTAAGCTTGGGAAATTTCAGGCTGCGTTTTAATCTCTCCTGCAGCAAGGATTTTGCAACATCTACTGAGCAGACACGGTCATTGAGACTTGGACGCCAGCCCCATGAGCTTTCTGCTCTCTGTGGTCTATGTGGTGGTGGCAGCAGAGGTTTGTTAAAGTTCAGTTTCCAGGGTCCAGCAGGCGGAGTAGTGGTAAAGGCATTGCACTCCTATCTGGTCAACTGCAGTCTTAATTTCGGACCTGGCAACTCAAAAATCACCCCGGGCATGTGTGCATGCATGCCCAAAATCCCCAAGAGGAGAATGGAGGAGAAGGGATGAGGTGTGATCATCCTTCCTGGGGGTTGATTTCTTGTTTCCCCTTTCTGTCTCCAGCAAGTACACTTGACCTATGACAAAAACCCAATTTAAAACAAAACAAAACGAAAAAGTTCAGTTTCCAGTTTTGTGTATGCCAAGAAGCGGGCATGTCTGGAGCAAAGGAATTCCACTGAAAGAGTCCCATGTCGTGTGGTATCTAAGCTTGGTTGTGACACAGCCTTATATCTCATAATAAACCCATTTCTGCTTTAACTAGAGTGGAATTTATTATTTGTAACAAGCACCTGAAAGATACAGGTGTTAATAAGCAAAGTAACTCAAATGATGCTCCTTAGCCAACTGTTTCTTTCCTGCATAGATTTTTGCAGAGATTGAAAACAAAACTGGGGATCAGCAGTTGGAGTAATGGCTATCTCACTGGACTCCCATGTGGTCAACGGCAGTTCAGGTCCCGGACCCGGTGGCTTAAACTCATGCCAGGCATATGTGCATGTGTGCCCAAGATCCCAGGAGAAGAATGGAAGAGAAGGGATTGCAGTGTGGCCATCTTCCCTGGGGGCAGGGGTGATTTCTCGCTTTCTATCTCTCTGTCTCTCTCTGTCATTTTGGGGAGCACACGCGCCCTATGGCAAAA
>NW_006203686.1:611336-624653 GCF_000334495.1 Tupaia belangeri chinensis
CAAAATCAAAAAAAAAAATTTTTAAGTGGAAAAGAAATTATTTCAGCCATTGAATAAAAATAGTTCGACCCAAATCCAATTAACCATGCATGTGCTATTTTCAGCTCACCAAATTTTCTTAAATTTAAATCAAGGAGTCAGAATATTCAGACACTGCATTTAAATATACTTTGATTTTTCTATTTGATTAAAACTTGGATTTAAAAACTTTACCTATGTTTCTACTTCCTTATACCTGCCCTCAGTAATTCCTTCTTAAACTTAGAACCCATATCTTCTCTTAATTACCATACCTAACAATGCAAGCACATTGAACAAAGGATAGAGACAAAAGAGAACAAAGGTTGTATGAAAACCAGTAAGAAACTGACTGGCTACTTTATCCCTCAGAAGTAGATGGATTTTAGTGCTACAGAAGAATTAACAAATTAAAGTTTTTAAAAGTGTCATGGAAATATTTATCTCTAGTAAAAGCTCATATTTAGGTTTTTGACTGTAATGTTGAAAACAGAATATTCTTACGTTTCCCCCTGTTGTCATGATAACTAATGTTTAGAGTTAGAGTTAAGCAGATTAAACAAAATTTTATCTACTTTCTTATGCCAACTGTTCTGTGAATTTAGGTCGGTCCGTATCAAATCCTGAATCTCTATTTCCCAGCAAATAAAATGAGGACTGTGTCTAAATGGTCTCCAAGATTTCTTTCAGTGCTAACCATGTCTTCTTTTATGACTTCCGATGTAAAGTGTATACACGCCAGAGAGAAAATTAATAAATAAACAAATAAAAGCTATCTGAATTGAAAGTCCATCGTATGCCTCCATGAGAGAGAATAGCACCTTGAGAATGATCAGTATTCCACCTAAAATTACAGACATATGCAAATGGAAGAAATTCAAGTCAAAATTCTATAACCTAACTACACTCCATGGCAAAGCTGTACAAAATAACAAGAAAACTATTTTTCAAACACTGGCACTTTGAGATAAGAGTACTTTGAAGCCAGCGGGTGGCATAGTGGCTAAGGCACTGGCCTCCCACATGGTCCACCATGGTTGAGTCATGGACCTCATGGCTCGAAAATCGTAACAGAGTAAGTACATGTGTGTCCAAAATCCTGAGAGGACAAGGGCGGAGAAGGGATTGCAGTGTGGCATCTCCGTGGAGGTTGATTTTTCACTTTGCCTCTCACTGTCTCTCTGTGTCTCTCTCCAGTGAGAGCATGTGCCTTGTGACAAAAGCCTAGGAAAAAACAGCACTTTCAAAAGCCACAGAATTTGCATTTATTTTAATGAGAGAAATCATGATCTTTTCCATCCAAAACACAATATTCAAAAATTTTAGGACTAACCCTGTAGTCTGGTGGTTAAGGGAGCCAAATCCACATGGTAGACTTTGGTTTGAATCCTGCTCCAGCAGCTTGAAAAACACGCTGGGTGCATATACATGCATGCCCCAAATCCCAACAGGATGAAGAAATGGAAGAAAAAGGATTGCAGCATGTCCACTCACCACTGGGCGGTGCTTCCTCACACTTTCTCTCTCTATCTCTGTCTCTCTCTGGCGAGTGTACATGCCCTCTAGCAATTAAAAAAAATTTATAGATGCAAGACTACAATCATTAAACAATGAACACAAATTTATGTAAGTAATAAAAAGCACATTGAAATAAAATGAATCTAGTGTATTCATAAAATTTTGAGGAAAAAATGCAGGATATTGACATGTGACACAAAGGTTTACTACTATCACTGAAGGAGGATGGGGTGGCAGGTGCAGGAAAGAGAAGTGTGGTGGCACACTGCTTGTTCCTTCTGAACTTTTTTTTTTACCAGATTTTTCCATTTTGGGATGGGAGCTTATCATTATATCTTGCATTCAAATTACACTTAAGGCACAGTAAAGAAAAAACACATTTAAGGAAAAATGAAAGCTAAGTATGGCGCTTAAAGAACATAAATACATCAAACAGGACCTATGGAACACAGACTGAACAGTCTGAGAGGATGTTTCCTCTTCATCTTCCTCAGTTGGCCACATGCACAGAGGAAAACTCACTGAGGGCTTCTACGGTGGAGCTTATTTCAAATACATCCTAAGTGTAATACGTATGTAGTGATGCTGCAGATGAGTGAGTCTCTGCTTAAAATATTGATATTGAAGTATACGCTGCTTATAGCATATTTATTCCATGTGTTTTGGAGTGAAGGGTCATATACTGACAGAATAAAAGGAGTTGTCTGGAATGTGGTGTCATTTTTCAATGAGTGCTCTAGCAAAAACTGGTTCACTAATGTGATTACACACAAAATGCCAGCATGACATCACAGCTAGCGCATAACCTCACAGCTCCAAGGCTAGGTGATGTTAACCTGTACATAGATGTCTGTTAGAAGCAATAGACTGCGAGGGCCAGCAGATAGTGTGGTGGTTAAGGTGCTAGAATCCCACATGGCTGACTGTGGTTGAAGTCCCAGACCTGGCGGCTTGCTTTCTCACTTTCCTCTCACTTTTCTTCTCTCTTGCATGCGTGCTCATCAAATTAAAATAATAATAGTAATAAATAAAATAATTCTAAAAAAAAAGAAGTAATAAAGTGAATAGCTTTGTGATATGTAAACTCAGCTGGGCTGAATTACAGGTCCTGGAATTCCCTTTCTAGGCTGGGTCTAGTGAATGAGCTATAATGGCAGTTCTCCCACAGAGGTGGAGGATGCCAGAGAAGCAGCAAGATTTTACCACACATCTTCTCCCAAGTTCCAAGCCAACGTGAAACCAGGTGCTACTGTGCATGGATAGACTAGTAGTTAAGGGAGCCTGGATCTCATTTGGCCAATGGTGATTAAAGTCTTGGCCCTGGTGGCTTGAAAGCAAAAAACAACAAGCTAGCATGTGTGTGTGTGCCCGAATTCCAACAGGATGGAAAAATGAGAAGATGGAATCGCAGAATGACTACACCCTATTGAAGGGTGCTTTCTCTCTCCCCTCTCACTCTCACTCTGGCTTTCTGGTGAGTGCATATACTCAGATTAATATATATATATATCTATATAAAATGATTAAATTAAAAATAAACCCAGCCATTCTTTAAAAGAATATATTGTCAACCTTCTTCTAAGTACTTATTTTCTTGAAACACTATAAAGTCATCATAATCAAAAAAAATTTGGCTATTGTTTATTCAACTCTTGCTAAAACTAATTAATTTCTCTTTTCATGAACTTTTTATAATGTTATAGCATACTAAAGGAATGATTTTTTAAATCATCCAAAAATAAGTACATCAAGGTTTCACATCCCTATTTTTCACCATCTTTCAAAACGTCTATATTAGCTTTTCTCTCTATTATCCCTTTGAGACTCTAATAAAAGAAATAAAATAGGGGCCAACCAAGTGGCCTGGTGGTTAAAGTGGCTGGATCCCACATGGCCAACTTCACAGTTCAAGTCCCAGACCTGGTGACTTAAAAATACACCAGGCATGTGCACATGCATGCCCAAAATCCCAAAAAGAGAATGGAGGAGGAGGAATTGTAGCATGGCCATCCCCTGAGAATGCTTCCTCACTTTCTCTTTCTCTCTCTTTCTGTATTTCTCTATCTCTCTCTAGTGAGCAGATGTATCCTACAGCAAACAAATGAAAAAAAAAGATATAAAATAACTGAGTCAAATCAATCTCTGACATTTCTTCTAGCTTTAAATGTCTTTAGGCTATGCATTTTACTAGCCTTTCCTTACAATTAATTTTCTACTTTTGTACTACCCCCCCTACCCCATCCAGTTAGTGAACCTTCATATTTAACAAAATACCTTTTTATCTTGTCATCTTCATCTTGCAGCATCCACAGTGATTAAGCTACATCTTTCTTTTGCATAGAGCAACCTTTAAATTCTCTAGTGACATACCATCAACCCCCTCCTTGAACACTACCCAGATCTGCCTGGAACACAGATGCCTCCAAGGTTAAAACCAGCCAAGGCCAAACAACAAGACAGGAGCTACTATAAAGACATCATGGGAGGAAGACAAATAAAATGAATGAAAAATATGGTATAATAATTACTACAAGTAAGCCAAACATAATTAACATGGGAGAAGAGGCTGGCATGGGAGATTTTAGAGAGTGGAGGAAGATAAGTTTAGAGAAATGAGGAAAGACTGCATCAAAGATAAAATATGGAAAATCATGGAAGAATCATAATAAAGAAATGGCATAGTAAGACTTTAGAAATATCGTTCTAGCTGTGTGATCCAGATTGAACAATGAATCTTCAGTAATACCTTGAATTCTTTTATCATGACCAAAGTAATTTATCTGGGGCAGTAGATATTTCCATGAGAAAGATTCAAGTGGTCTCTACTATTGACACTTTGTAAATAATTTCTCTCAAAGACTATGCTATACTTTCCAATAGGATCATTCTTAGTAGAAAAGACAGAGGAAAACAGGATTTGCGAAGTTTTTTCTCACACAAAAAGACAGCTTGCTCTTTGTGTTTCAGACATAGCTTAAGCTATCTTTTTAAATAGCCGTATCATTTTTAAATATTAATTTCTATTGAAAAGGTCACGCAAGATCTCACAAAGTGGGACTGGATGGTGATGCAGTGATAGAATGTGAAGCTGACACACATGGAGGCATTATGAGTTCATGCCCAGAGACCCCCATGATCATGCCAGGCTCCAATCTGCTCATGGTTTGGGGCTGGTGGAAGAGAGGTTGGATAACGGTCTTAAATCCTGTTGGGAGTGCTCTCTTTCTCTCTCTTTCTCAACAAACGAACAAATTAAAAAGCAATATTATAAAGCACTTAAGATAGGCTTAAAGATGATGCTGATATTCTCACGATGAAGTGAAGGTCATGCTGTCATTATTTCACGTGATCTCTTTGGAAAAGGGTGAGAGCAAACTCGCTCAAGGATAGCTTCTCAGGAGTTTAACTTAAAACGTGGCAAAGATATGTCAAGTCCACACCTCAGAGTTCCTAGAATGACATGCTTAGAAGTTTTACTTATTCTTTTCAAAAATGCAGAATCATTGAATGGTTTTGTGGAATTTTATCTTCTGCAAGCAGTATTTTTTTAGAAAGAAATTAGAACGTGGTTTGGGAAAATAAGAGAATTAAAATTAAAGTAGGTCAGACCATTGGTGTGGTGGTTAAGGCGGCTGAATTGCACATAGCCAAGTGTGCAGTTCAAGTCCTGGACCTGGCAACTTGGAAAATATACTAGGTGCATGTGTGCCCAAAATCGCAAGAGGTGAATGGAGAAGAAATTGTGACAAGGCCACCCTCCCAAAGGGGTGATTTTTCACTTTCCCTCTCTCTCTCTCTCTCTGTCTCTCTCCAATGAGCACAAATGCCTTATAGCAAAAACTAAAGAAAAAAATTAAAGTGCTTAGCCCAATTACCAATTTATTACAGTCATTAAGGTGGGAGAGATGAAGGAGTGATGAAGGAGTGGACTGAGTAGTGGCAGGAGAGACCACAAAGGAGTTGAGTACTTTAGGAGAAGTTCTGGAAGTTGAGGTCAATGCTGATTGCTCTCAAGAAGACCCAATGGATAGTGATGCAGAAAAACAGGGAGCAGGGGTGATCTGGTCAAGCACCCACAGTGGGACATGGGTTCTTGTCTCACACTCATGAAAAATTAGAGACACAGATATGGAGAGGGGACAGCACAAGGAGGTTATTAAAAGGGGGGAGAAAGAGAAGAACTCCTAAGCAGGAAACAGATCCCAGAAAAAATGGGTTCCCAAGAAAGAACTGAGGCAGGGAGGGGGTTGTGGTGGCTAGTTTGGTCAAGAAAGGCTTTGTTCCATGTGGGTCTCACTTATGCATTCTCCTCATGGTGGGGTGGAGGGGCACATGCTGGATGGGTCCAGTCATTTTTCTCATTTTGGAGTGGGTACGAAGGTCAGGAGATTTTTTTGTCTATAAGCTTTGGACCATAAAAACAATTACCTTATCTTCTTCCCAGAACGTGGTAAAGCCAAGAGGAAAAATGCCTTTGTTTTAGGTCTACGTCATGTTGCCTACGTCAGTCACTGAGATACCACTGCAGTCAAACTTGTCTGACTCCATCTTAAAACTTAGCCATTTTAATATTCCATTTTTGGATCTAGACCCTAACTATGTTCTCAAAATCCCTCTTCCTTACCTCAGTAATGCTATGGGCCCAAGCAGGTCACACTTGAGCTTGGGAGATTTAAGAATCAAGAAAAATATTTTTAAAAACTTGAAATACAGGGTATGGCAGCATATCAATATGGAATATCGAAGAAAAGACTGAAAATTCACATCTGTGACCAAGAAATAGAGCACAGTCACATAAATTTGAGGCCAAGAACAGCTGGTCATGGTTTCCTAAGCTACCAATTCCTGAAAACTGCCTTTTAGCACTATCTTCTGAGCACTAGTTAGCAAAGTTTTGACATATATGTGGTTTATCTGCTTGGGATTTGAACAGTGAAGGTGGTATGTGTCATGTACATTTGCACCCGTGGTATCTATGTCATGTGTGTTTTATGCACACATCAACATGTGTATTTTTCTTCAACTGATGGAAGAAAATAAAGTAGTCAAAAACGAAGATAATAAAAATTATTGACACAATCTTGCCAAATTACTAGCTTAGAGCCTCACAATACTCAGCACAGTAATTACTGAATTATCCACAAGAATATATTTTCTTTCACAGTAAAAATGATCACCTAATACAAATTCTTTTCTATTGTTTTCACCTGGCCCTTACTTGTACTCTACAGGATTACCACACAGCAGAAAAAGCACACAGTCACTGTGACTATATAAAATTAACTGGGACCAGCAGTTAGTGTAATGGTTATGTCACTGGACTTCCATGTAGTTGACCGCGGTTCGCATCCCAGACCCGGTGGCTTGAAACTCACACCAGGCGTGTGTGCATGCCCGAGATCCCAAGAGGAGAATGGAGGAGAAGGGATTGCGGCATGGCCATCTCCCCTGGGGGATGATTACTCACTTTCTGTCTCTCTGGCGAGCACACATGCCCTGTAGCAAAAAGAAACTCAAAAAATTTAATTAATTAATTAATTTAATTTAATTTAATTAACTGTGTTTTTATTGTCCCTGAATCACAAATTCTTGAGACTGAAGCACCAACTTTTGGATAAAAAATTATATGTGATCATGAGACAAAATTCCTTAAAAGTGCCTACAAAATTTGAAGTTAATGAAGGTCAGATTAAATAATGCCCTTACTACAGAAATCTCTTCATTTATCTTTTAATGAAAAGGGGGCACTACTTAGAAAAGGTAGACTTCTAAAAACGTACAAAAATAAACTCACTTCAGAACACAGGTCTTGGAATTCTGAAAATTCTTTTGGTTTTTTAAAGCATACACCCTCAGAAATTCTTCAAGGACCCACCTAGAATGTGTAGACATACTTTACTCTTCCTAGCCCTACCCGTTATCTCCCATTTTATCCTAATTTATAGCATTTGTCAAGCCCAGATAGATGAAAGTAATGTAAACAGGCAGCTATGGGAAGATTTCGTTGCAAATATAGAAACCAAAGGCTTGGAGCAATATCCGAATCTCATTTGCTTGGCAGTGATGTAGATGTTCAGACAGGACAAACTTTCACTGGAAGGTATGGCTATAAATAAAAATGTTCCCAACAAGAAAGTAACGAACTGACCAGAATCTGAACTGGGCTAGTCGCTCTACTCTGTTAATGGGACTGGAGTTGGATTCCCCTCATCTTCAGATAAGAGATATTTAAAGTCTTAGTTATACCTGGAGCAAAACCTCTCACTGTTGTTGTGAGCTGAGCCAGTATATAGGTAGTCTAAGGAACTGAAAGGCACTTCAGCTAGCTGTCACAAGGAAGAACTTGAGGAGCACCTTCTATTGGTTCAGAATCTACTGCCATCATCTCCGCTTCACACCAAAAGGACCACTCTGTTCTGGCACCTTTGCAGTCTCCTTATGGCGATAGCCTCTTAGAACTACTTTACTAGGATAAAAACTGGTTTAAAAAATAGATCAGTTGTATAATTTTTAGGGACTTCCCAAGTTGAAAGAAGTTATGACTCGTAAATAATGAATATCACTTTTCAAAAAAAGAGAAGACCATCCTCTTTAACTTGAAATGCATGTGATCTATATATTTTAAGAATTGGAAAGCTGAGAAATAACCAGCATTGACAGGAGAAAGGAGAAGTGGTATCTGAGGCTGACGGGAGATTAAGACAGCAGACGCAGAGGACAATACCAAAATTCACATTATCTAGATAAACAGCATGCTGAACCCAGCCTAGTGGAGATGAGGAAGCTGACTGAGAAATGAAGACCCCACTTCGGGCTTCCATCATGAGGGCTCTGTGATGGTCTGAAACAGGCCCCCAGCACCTACTGCAGCCTTCCAGGCTTCCAGGAGGCACATCCCTTTTATGAACATTGAAATCTCATCTCTTCTTAATTACATAGGTTGAGGTGATGATTTCATCTCCAAAGTAGTCAAGTTGTATGTATTAAATATGTACAGCTCTTTGTATCTCAAATGTACTTCAATAGAAAAGTTTTAAAAAATAATTTAAATAATATCTTATATTCTCTTTTAATACAGAATTGTATAAAAATTTGTCTTCTTGGGCCATCGAGTGGTGTGGTGGTTAAGATGCTGGACTCCCAGAACCAGCAGATGGAGTAATTAATGGTTATATCGCTGGACTCCCACATAGTCAACCGTGGTTTGAGTCCTAAACCTGGTGACTGAAAACTCATGCCAGGCACATGTGTGTCCAGGCCCAAGATGCCAAGAAGAAAATGGAGTAGGGCTTAAGTTGTGGCCAGCTCCACCCTCGGGGGAAGGGGGGGTGATTTCTTGTTTTCTGTCTCTGGAGAGTGTATGTGTCCTATAGCAAAAATCTCTCTCTAATGGCCAACTATGTTTTGAGTCTTGGACCTGATGACTTGAAAATCATGCAGGATTTACATGCATGGATGTCCAAAATCCCAGGAGGAGAATGAAGGCAAAGGGATTGCAATGTGGCCATCCCTACTGGGGGTGATTTCTCACTTTCTCTCTCTATCTGTGGCATGCACACAGGCCCTATGGCAAAGATCTTTTAAAAAATCTTCTTCTGAAATATAAAATAACATATTAAATACAGCATTTCAAGTTACACACACCATACTCAAATAATGTAGCTTGTCCTTCTGCAAACATCTAAACTCTAACCATCCCTGGGTGTGTCCCTCCTGGTGATTAAAAGTGCTAATCCCATCAGCTGCTGTGCCACTGCAAACTGCAGGAAAAGGAGATTAGATGGAAAGTGTCAACTGTGGTCAGGGAGTGAGATGCCTACTAATCCATGCTTCTTGCACAGGATTGCTTTGGCAATAAGGGGTCTTTTAAGATTCCAGACAAATTGGGACCAGCAGTTAGTGTAATGGCTATGTCGCTGGACTCCCGCAGTCGACTGCGGTCCGAGTCCCGGACCCGGGGGCTTAAAATCACGCTGGGCATGTGTGTGTGCATGCCCAAGATCCCAAGAGGAGAAAGGAGGAGAAGGGATTGCGGCATGGCCATCCCCTCTGGGGGGTGATTTCTCGCTTTCTGTCTCTCTCTTTCTGGTGAGTGCACACACCCTATATAAAAAAAAACCGATCAAAAAAAAAAAAAAGATTCCAAACAAACTCTATGATTGTCCTTTCTAGATCTGTGAAGCATGTCTCTGGTAATTTGATTGGGATTACATTAAAAGTGTACACATATTTGGGTAGAATTGCCATTTTGATTATATTAATTCTTCCAATCCAGGAGAAGTGGAATGGATGTCCTTCCCCTTCTTTCTGCCATTTTCTATTTCTTGTTTTAGATTTTTCATAATTTTCCTTGTAGAGGTCTTTGACTTCCTTGGTTAGATTTATTCTGAGGTCTCTTATACTTCTTGTGGTTATGGTAAATGGGATTACTTTCTTCACTTCTCAGTCTCCTTGTTGTTCGTATATAGGAGAGATGGGGGAAAGTGAGAGGAAAGGAATCAAGGAGAAAAATATAAAGGCAAGATATTTGAGGAAAACAGAATGCCTGTTGATGATAATGTGTATGAGATCTTAAGCTAGACTGGTGGGAAGTATGTTCATGTCGGGTAAATTCAATTTACAACCTGTAGTGATGTCCCGTGATTGAATATATGAGATAAATTAAAATAATAATGAAAAAAAGGAAGTGTCAACTGCAAATTCTAGTTTGGAAACAAGCTCCATAGACACTATTTCCTGGTTATGCCACTGCCAGAGTTTGCATATCCCCAAAAGAGCAACTCTGATTTTATCACATACCCACCTTAGAAATCTCCATCTTTTTTGTGTGACCTTGAGGATGAATTCCATACTCAATTTAACATATGGCATCATAGTAGCTGGCCCTTTACAACTGACCCCAGCTTGCCTTTAGTTTCATCTCCCAACATTCACAACTTCTTAAGAAAACTGGATCCCAGTCCGAACGACCCACCCTTCTATTCATAATTTCAAAAATACTTTTACCTCCACAATATCTTTCTATGACACCATAGAAACTGTTTCCAGGTAACCCTTAACATACACTATCTGTGTTTTCTTTTTCTTTTTAAGGTTTTTTTTTTCCATAGACCACGTGCACATCCTGGCCAGGAGAGAGACAGAGAGAGACAGTGACAGGGAAAGTGAGAAATCACTATACCACCCTGCTGGCCCCAGCGTCTGTTTTTCTATTTGATGAAAAGCTTCTTGAAGACAGAGCTTCTTACTCATTTTTGTGTTCCCAAATAACCAAGCAAACACTTGTAGAATAATAAGTGGGTCAATGAATGAATTATAAGAGAAATTTATAAGGAGAAAGACGCATGTCTGAAGGGTGTCAAAGTTTGGTCACGTGTGCTATCGCATTAACCCACTTATAAGGATACTGCTCCTCTGTTAACATCAAAATGTTTTCTAGTTGAGAACAGAAGCTCTTAAAGCATATTGAAACTATGCTAGTAGAACAAAATGGATTTGAATCTATGCTGGTAATGTGATAACTATTATTTGAAATAAAGATATCTTTTTTGTTTTTGTTTTTCAAATTTATGTGGCACCTAATATGTGCCCAATACCATTCTAAGTACTTCACAAATAAAAACTCGTGTAGTCATCACAACTATCCTAATGAGATAGATGTTCTTAATATTATTCCTATTACACAGATGGGTCAACTGAAAAAGTACTAGATATATAAGTGCTTTGTATAAAATCTCATAATAAGCAATTAAGGATTAGAACATACACAGATAACTTCAAAGCTCAAGCATTAACCATCAGTCATGTTGACTTAATATCTATGTAGTCTAATAACCCAGTTGATGAAAGCAGAAACTCAAAGAGTAACTTACCAAAGGTATATACACAGTACCATCTCAGCTAATTCATTATAGCATTGAAATTGGCCTCCATAAAGCCTGATGGTCAGAATTTAGGACTATCTCACTTATTTTGTACAAGGCATTGTGCTAGAGACTAACAGAAGTCAGGAAGAAAAAGTCACACTCCATGCCTTCAAGATACGAGTACAAACATAACAATTCTTTCCAAGCAGAATAAAGATCTACGAATGTTTGATCAATGTGTTGGATTTCAGGAGTGAGTATAATTACATCTCATTGTGGAAATAAGGAAAAGAGTTACAAGATCTTGAGTTTGAGGCAAGCCACAAAGCTATATAAGTAGAGTTGGATCGAGGAAATGTAGGATCGAGGTTTGCTTGGGATAAGTGGAGTCCTCTGGTGTCCCTGGAGCATGGAAAAGTTGAGGAGCTAGGCCAGCAAAGTTTAGATGAAGTCTCCCAGTCCAAAGTTTGAATAAGGGCCATAGTCATGCATTCCTAACAGAAATGATGTCTTGTTTCCATAGCAACCAGACACCTTCGAAGGCAAGGTGCAAGGAAACACCAGGTTCAGAGCTGCCCTCCATGCAGGTCCCTAGAAAATTTTCAGGGATTAAGAAGTTACTGTGGTAACTTTAAAAAGCAGAAGAAATAACATGAGCGCTGATTTACACGGCTCAATTTGAATCCGTTTCTAGCTAAGAATGCCTGTCCTCAAATGATTCCACAAACTTCAGCAGAAAGACTATTAAGAAGAAAGTTAAAATTTCTTAAATCACACCACGTGAACATTATGAGATAGATAAAATAACATATGTTCATGTTTGAACTGGAATAAACAAGGAATGCAGCTGTTGCTATATTATACCAATACATGCTGTATTATACAGAGTCAGCATGATTAAAAAAGTTAGTGAACTCAAAATGAGTTAATCAAACAACTAACACTGACTAAGTGAATCAACTGGTACCACACGTTTTTGTTACTCTAGTGTTTGTTTTAGTTTCAGCGAGAAACTAGGCTTAGAAAATTTCTTTAAGCTCCTAAGTTGGGAAAACAGCCAAATTCGAACTAAATGTACCTCCAAATTTCTGCTTTAACTATTGTGTCATTAAACACGAAATTCAAAACAATGGGTCAAGCAATATTTTAATACATTCTTCTAATACAGAACTGAATATTGCAGTTTATTATAATATGCTGAAAAGAAAATCTCCCCCAGGAATCAGCAGATGGCATAATGGTTACATCACTGGACGCCCATGTAGTCAACCATGGTTCAAGTCCCAGACTCAGTGGCTTAAAACACACTGGGCATATGTGCATGCATGCCCAAAATCTTGAAAGGGGAATGGAGGAGAAGGGATTGCAGTGTGGCCATCCCCCCGGGGAGAGATTTCTTGCTTTCTGTCTCTCTGTCTCTTTATGTCTCTCAGGCAAGCGCATTTGCCCTACAGCAAAAAAAGTCTCTAAAAATAAAATCCCCCTCAGGCCAGTCAGAAGGAAACTAGGAAACTAGACCCCACATGGCCAACTGTATGGTTTGGTCTAAACCTTTTACCCAGAGGCTTGAAAAATTATGCTGGACACATATGCATGTCCAAAATCTGGAGAAGAGAATGGAGGAGAAGTGACTGCATCAGGACCATCTCCCCCTCCCCCCATCTCTTTCTGGTGAGTGCACCTGCCCTGTAGCAAACAAAATAAAACAAAACAAAACAAAACAAAAAATGAAAATCCTCTTCTTTTTTTTTTTCCTTTGGAGAGGTTTTTGCTATAGGGTGCGTGCGCTCTCCAGACAGAGAGAGACAGAGAGACAGAAAGCGAGAAATCACCCCCCAGGGGGGATGACCACGCTGCAATCACTTCTCCTCCATTCTCCTCTTGGGATCTTGGGCACACATGCACATGCGCCCGG
>NW_006203686.1:626682-647910 GCF_000334495.1 Tupaia belangeri chinensis
CCCCCAGGGGGGATGACCACGCTGCAATCACTTCTCCTCCATTCTCCTCTTGGGATCTTGGGCACACATGCACATGCGCCCGGCGTGAGTTTAAGCCACCGGGTCCTGGACTCGAACCGCGGTCAACTACGTGGGAGTCCAGCGACATAGCCATTACGCTAACTGCTGGTCCCGAAAATCTTCTTCTTAAGAAGGCAAAATAATGGCTTTTGAATCTAAAGGGAAAAAAAATATCCATATCTAGGAAATAATGATTAGTCAGATGGACTTTATGAAAAGAGAAATAAGAGTCTGAAAGAAATGTGAAGAATTCTCAGAAACCTAGGAATACTAATTTTTCCAGTCGTAAACTAGTGATTTTACTGATATTCAATAAGATCCATTTAGTCACAGAGTTGTGGAAATTAATATATTTTTGTATTCAATTAATTCCACTTCAACCCTCAACTGACCTATTTTTAACAGTAACCACAGCTGCTTATGTTCTTGATAAATCTAGAAATAAACTTAGTGCTATATCAGCTCCTTTGAGTTATTAAATTTGGTTTCTTCTATCTACAAGAGAAAATGCTTTTATCAAATCATTGGTCCTAAAGGCAATGCTAAAATTCTACTCATATTTCCCCCCTAATTCCGGGAATGTGTATTAACCCTAACCCAGGATTAAACTAGAAAATTTTAAAGTTAGCAAAATCTTAGATCATATCACCCCAATTAGATTTTCCCTAATTAAGAAGAGAAAGATTTTCTCTAGGCTGAACTTAGTAGCTTAGTCAGTTAGTGTTCTGAGCTGCAGTGCTGTGATTCACATGACCAAACCCAAGTTCAGATCCTCAGACAGGTCCACGTGCATCACACAAGTGCATGTGCTGGAGGAGGGGGATCACGGCATAAAGAGACCCTGCTGAGTGCCTGCCTCCACACACATGTGTGCAATTTCTGTCATGTATTTTAAAACATTTAAAAACAAGAAAAAGTAACCAAATATATATCTCCACCAGGTCTGAGTTAGCAGCCACTGCACAAATGCCTTCAACTCAAGAAAGTTTACAGAAAGTCCCTAAGGAAATAAATGCATTCACTTGTAGATATCTACGACACAGGCACCTAGGCACTAAGCCAAAAACCCAGAATTTTAAAGAAGTCATACACAACAGAAATAGCCAAAAATGTAAAATGTAATAGTGTTCCTTGGGGCCAGCAGGTGGTGTGGTGGATAAGGATTCCCACATGGCCAACTATGGTTCAAGTCCTGGACCTGACAGCTTGCTTTTTCACTTTGCGTCTCTCTCTCTTTCTCTCTCATTAAAATAATAATAATATTAAATAAATAATTATTAAAATAGTGTTATTTTTTGTAAAATGCTTACAATAGTAGTTGGGTCTCTCATGCCAGGATCCTAATCAAAACAATTCCCAAATCATCTGTTTAACACAAAATTACATAGACCTAGCAAGGTGATTACTTCAGAGCCAAATGAAAAGTGCCAAGTGTCTAATGAGCATATAAGATAGGCTGTTGTTTTCAGCAAGTAATACATGAACACAGTGACAACGTGGTTCTGGTATCAATGACTAGTTCCTCTTGCATAAACTCAGCTGTCAGGGTATTCCCTGGAAGAAAAAGGCATCTCAGTACAACTCTTGTTTCCATAATGTAGGTCTACCTGCTGCCTCTGTCTACCAACTACATCTTCAGCATCTCAATACCAAACGAATCACTTCTTCTTGTATTAAAGCAGTATGATGACTGTATGCTATCATTAACCTCTGAAATTGCCCAAAGTTCAATTCTTACAGTTTATGCTTTCTGTCACAACCACCAACAGCCCTTGCTTTCTATTTCCGCTTCTTCTAAAACTCTCTTTGTCTGCTTCTAATTACACCAATTAGGAAATCTGTGCAATGCTGGAACCACAGGAGGTATGACAATCCTGAGTAAATTCCTTGGAATGCAAATATTTTACTCATGCCTTGTGCTATGACTGCCATAAGAGGAAATCTGCATTTATCCACAACTTTAAAATCAGAAGCAAATTCATAGATTTTAGAAGCGATTAGAAGATATCTTTCAAATGGTCAAATATTTTCTTTCATTGTGTTCTATCTCGAAGTCCCAGAAGTGGCTAAAGCTAAAATGTAGTCCTTAGAGTTGTTTCAAAATTTCAGATCCACCACGCGTAGATAACATATCAACTTGTTTTCTTCAGAAACGCTTGAGAGCACAAGCAATGTATTAGGTATCACCATTTGTTCAAGACAGATTACCTAACATGTTTTTGAACAACTATTACACAATGAGCAACAATAATATATGTCAGTAGGAGGTTATACAAAGAAATGCAAGATAAGGTTTGTGCTCTCATTATGTTGATAAATTGTTTATGAGGACAAAAAACATTCATGGAAAGGAAACAATGTGAAGGCCAAATGAGAGGTGTCAAGCTTTATATCTACTTAGCACTTTAAAGTGTTCTCATATCCCTTATAACATTTAATTTTCACATGCTAACCTTCAAAAATAGCTAAGTTCATGTTAGCAAAGAAAAAACTGTGATTCAGAGAGGTGAAATTAGCTGCTCAAAGTCATAGTTAATGAACAACAAAGTTGGATTGTGTTTGGGTTCTTCTGAGGCTAAATATAGCTTTTTCTACTATATTGGTTTATTAGTTGAGGTACACTCAGAAAAAAGAGTTGTGCCAAAAAGTATGCTAGAAGGAATTTATTTGGAGGAACTACTGTACCAAGGTGTTGCAAGAGCTTAATGGCCAGGGAAAGGCAAGGCATGCCAGTGATTAGCAGCAGCCAATAACCACTTCGGCTTAGAAGGATGTAGAAATGGCGTGAGGACGTTGCCACAGTTCAGCTGCTCAGAGCCCAATAGAGGGGGTGAGCGCCCTAGGCCAAGAGGTGCCTGGTAGGGCTGAGACCATGAGTGAGGGTTGCTTGGAGGAAACCAGAACCCTATAGGAGTTGGCACCTGAATCAGGTGAGAGGGACTCGGGAGGTGAGGGAGACAACAACAATAACAACAAAAGCAAGACTCCAGGAGCAAAGAATGGACTGTTGATCGAAAGAGTAGGCAGCAACCCTGACCCAAACAGAAGGAACATTTGGGGTGTTAAATCATGGGAAGAAAAATAAAATTCTCTTTTTTATAGCTGAGAAACATAAACAATCTCTGTTGATGTTAAGAAATCACGAGCCAGTCAGTGACATGGAGGTTGAGGTGACAGGATCCCACATAGCCTATTGCACAGTTCGAATCCTGGACCCCAAGGCATGAAAGTCTCTCAAGGCACATGTGCCTCCATTCCAGAGAAGAGAATGGGGAAGGGATTGCTGCATGACCTCATCCTGGGGAATACTTTTTCTTTCCCCTCTCTCTCTACCTGTCTCTCCAGCAAGTGCATGCACACTATAACAAACTACCAAAAGGAAAAAAAGAAAAGAAAGGAAGAAGAAAATAAATTAAAATCTCTAGACACTATGGTTTGGATGGCGATATTTGGGCTTACTGGTTAGAAGCTATGTGAGCTCTGGGCTGGCCATTCTCTTTTTCGTAGGAAATCTTTTCTATACACTCAGA
This sequence comes from Tupaia belangeri chinensis, assembly GCF_000334495.1. Taxonomy (NCBI): domain Eukaryota; kingdom Metazoa; phylum Chordata; class Mammalia; order Scandentia; family Tupaiidae; genus Tupaia; species Tupaia belangeri. The sequence goes on from NW_006203686.1 coordinate 630,273, forward strand.
TTGTAATTACATCACCCTGTTTGTCTTTTCTGTGAATGTGAGATGGCAGATTCAAGATGATGTTTTAGTGACTCTTCTAGCAGAAGTCATGTCATCTCCAATGTCAGAAGTCAGACAACCAGAGGAGGAGCAGTCCCTGGCTTCCCACTGCCTCCCACTCTCGCTTCCCTCCAGTGGGCCAAACACTGGAGGAAAACCATTTGTTTATTGAGGGAATCTACCAAACATACTTCTCATAAGCCAGCCCTGTGAGATACAGAACATGGCAGAGAAAGGGTAGGACATGGATCTGTGAGTGAACAGGCAAACACCCACTCAGTTTCATGGGAATTGAAAGGAAAAATCAGAGCACTTGGAGTCCAGAGGGAGAAAAGCTTTTTTGTGCTAAGACAAGGATGACTTTCAGGTGAAAGTGAGTCTTGAGTAACTTTTAGAAACATGAAGAGAAGTGGCAAGAATATGAAAGGATTAAAAGTTAGAGAGTTCAAGGGAAAAAATGGTGGATGATAATGAATAGTTCAGGTCCACGAGTAAAAAAGAGTTGGCAGAAATTTTAGGAGCTGTCACAAAAGACTCCAACGGCCTTTAAGACCAGAATTTTTAACATGCCCTAAAACACTTCCCATGACCTGAGCCTGCTTCCCTCTCTAGTTGTTCCCATTTCACACTTTCTTGTGTTCTTTCTGCTTTCTCCTTGCTGGAGCTCCTTTAGTTCCTCAGCTATGACTTAAAGCTTCTCTTTTATTTTTTCAAGCTTACTTCCATCTTTCCCATACCACTCAGGAACCTGATGCATCTAACTTCATATCAAAAGCCATTTCTTCAGGGAGACCTCACCCAACTCCCCAGAATACATAAATTCTCCCAGTTATATAAAAGTATGCTATATTCATAAATGTTATCATCGGTGACATTATAAAATGAATAAAAAAGGATAACAAAGACGAAAGGGTCAAAAATAAGGGACCGGCAAGTGGTGTGGTGGTTAAGGTGCTGGACATTCCCACAGGGCCGACCGTGGTTCGAGTCCTGGACCTGGTGGTTTGCTTTCTCACTTTCTCCTCTCTCTCTCTCTCTCTCTCTCTCTCTCTCTCTCTCTCTCTCTGGTCAAATTAAATGAATGAATGAATAAATGAAATTGAATAAAATAATTTAAAAAAATAATAATTACCACATTTCTTGGACCAAGAGTTGGCACAGCGGTAACAAAAGTGGAACCACATAGACAGGGTCCTCAGTTCAGAGTCCTCCCTATTGAAGGTCCCACACAGTCTCTCTAAAACAAATAGACCAAACAGTAGAAAGGACACAGACACCTGTCTATAAAGCAAGATAAAGCACCATCACTTTGAAAGAAAAAGTTAGGTATGTAAAGTTTAAAAATTAATTAAAAATAAAAAATTAGAGATTAAGTATGTCAATTTTAAAAATTAATTAAAAATAAAAAATTAGAGTAAGGTGAGAAGGGAATGTGAACAGAAATTTCATATAGTGAAAGTATTCCCCAAAATGGTGATGGGCTTCAAGCAACAGTGAGAATGGAGCTTACCATATTTTGTTTCAAAAGAATTTCTTTTCATTAATTTTACTATATGATCAATATATGCTCACTGAGGAAAAGGTCCAAAAATTAAATTAAGGCAAAAAGAAATAAATATAAATACCCATGAAATATCCAAAAGGTAAGGCACAATCATATAGTTGTATCTTTCACAATCACAAAAAATATAATATATCCCATCTTGGGAAATGCCTTCCTGGGTAGCAGTTCGGTATAAAAACACAGTCTTTAGTACAATAAAATTACTTTTTCACAGAGCACCACAGCACAGAAACTCAAATCAAACAATAAAAATAATATGAAATCACTGTGCCCTGTATTTCCTCTCAGAAAAGCAATTATGGGCAATGAAGAAAGTATGAGTGTGGCATGCGCCTTCAGTAATCCATTGTCAAAAATATGTACTAAGTGCCTACAAAGTGCAGTGACCAAGACGTAAAATTTCTACTGTTGTGAGACCTACCAAGCCAGCATGTGAGACTAGAGGTGGGTGTATTCTGAAGCTAGTAAGACAAATCTTCGGGGCCGTTTGCACAGGTCTCTCTGAGATACCTTGTACCAAATATAGCACTCATCATTTTGAATTGTTTTCTTTTAAATAATTATCAAAATTGTGTAAGCTTCAGATCCCACAAAACCTGAATTCCATCCTGGATTAGATAGATAGTGAGTAAATAATACTATACATAAAGATAGAGTTTCAGGTACTGACAAGTGCCCTGCAGAAATTAGAATTAGTTGATTTGATAGAGAAGGACAGTGTTAGTCAAAAAAGAACTTAGGAGCTAAGTCAAAAAAGAACTTAGGAGCTAAGTCCTAAATGAAAATGGCTTAGATGAATCTGGAAGAGCAATGATTAAAAATGTTTAAACATAACTCTGCAAAGAGCTTATTTACACACTTAACATGTGTTAGATAAAAACTGATTCTTGCAATAGAATGATGCTAAATTTACAGGGATTAATTATTGCTGTAGGCTTAACTCTGTGGCACAGTGCTAATGCATTGCTGAAGCCATATTGGATCCATTTGGAAGGTCACAGGTTCTGTTCCCTGGTCAACCCATACACACTGGGCACTTCAGCTCCTGATTTTCACTGGCTGGGAAAGCTGTGGAAGAGATTGCATCATGAGACCCTGCTGAGCATGACTTCCCCTCTCACTCTCTCGCTCTCATTTTCTTGAAAGAAATAAACACAAGAAAATTTAACTAGATGGCCAGCTCCATAACACAGCAGTTAAGCACGACACAAAGGATGCTGGATCCTACATGGATGACCAGGGTTCAAGGTCTGGCTCAGGCTCTTGGAAACTATGCTGTGCACATGTATGCATCCTCAAGATCCCGATGGGAAGGAGAATTAGAGGAAAAAGGACTATGACATGATCAAGGAAGTGATTTCTCTCTCACTCTCTCTTTTTCTCTCTTATGTGTGACATGACCAAGGAAGTGATTTCTCTCTCTCACTCTCTCTTTTTCTCTCTTATGTGGGCATCCTCTGGAATATAAAAAAAGTATAACTCTGCACAAATTGAGCCCTGTTATATTTTGTTTTTCACAAATATGTTAATAGAATCCAAAAAATTGATCTTTTATGAATCAGAGATTTTATAATGAATTAATCAGTATTTTAGGTATTTTTATTCCGATGCCTCATAACACTTCCAGAAACTTTTTTTTTTTCTTTTAGATTTTTGCTATAGGGCACATATGCTTGCCAGAGAGAAAGAGACAGTAAGAAATCACCTCCCCTCCCCCACAGGTGGATGTCCACACTACAATCCCTTCTTCTCCATTCTCCTCTCAGGATTCTGGGCAGGTCTGCACATGCACCCAGCATGATTTTCAAGTCACCAGGTCTGGGACTCAAATCGTGTGGGAGTCCAGCACCTTAACCACCATGCCACCTGCTGGCCCCAACATTTGAATATTTTAAAACCTATGTATTAGCAAATCTACTAAACTAAATTTTAAAAAAAAAAAGTAGAGTCAATGCTCATGTCATCTTTAATCACTTTTATGTTTTCTACTGTAAATGGAAGTCAGAAGTGATTGAGTTCTAAACACCATTTTCAGCTCTAATAGTAATATTAAAATATTAACTATGGTAATTTATAGTCATGCCTGAGTAACATACTTTATATTTTTTTATCATGAAAAAGAGGCACCTTGCTATGCATTAATAGTATTTTCTTCCTTGTGTGTTTGCCTGTAAAATACCTTTGTCCCATGTAAAATGCTGACAGTGCTATGACTAGACTTTTCTGAGTACTGAGTCCGCAAGAAAACACTTATAAAGATGTTTCTTACCTAATATTAACTTCAAAATTCAACACTTTTCAACCTGATATCTATTTGAAATTTATCTGTGTTGCCAGAATCAATTACTTGGGGGGAAAAAAAATGTCTGTCAGAGTCACAGCTAACTCTAGAATTGCAATTTCCTTTTTAATAGAGGACTATGAGGGTTACAGTGATGCCTACAAGAATTAAAGAGGGAAAACAAAAAGAAGAATAAGAGAAAGAAAAAGTCACAGGAAGAAAAGGAGAGGAGGAAGAAATAATGGCGAGACCAATCTCCATAAGAAAGGAGAAGCTTGTGGGTTAGAAGACATCCACTCTCAGTCTTTTTTAGACATGCCTTCTATTGGTGAGCTGAATTTCTGCACATGTTCACTGTTAAGTAGTCAACCCAGCTGCTGTCAATGACAGTCTTGTCCACTGATGTCAATGGCAGTCTTGTTTCTTTTGTTTTCTTCCATGCTACATATTATCTAATTTCCCACAGTTTCCTCTTGCAAAGTAACCAAGTCCCAAGTTCATGATTCAACATCTAGAACTCTTTCAGGTTTTTAAGAATCCCCAGGTCATAAAGTCCTATCTGATTCCTTTCAACCAACTCTGCTCTGATAAACGGTGTTTCTCCCCTTCAACACATCTTGTTTCAGTTATAAGAACATGGCATTTTTTTCATGAGTATCACTAGTGACATACTATTTCTGCAAATGCATTAGCTGTATACTGGGCACATACAACATGTGTGTTTGACACTGTCTACATAAATAAATGATCTTTTGCACAATATTCATTTGCCTCTCATCATCAGAGTTACATAGTCTCCCACGTTTAGGGGAAAAAATTCTAAAATACCATAATATTTTATATCATAATTCTAAATAGTCTATATGTAAATATAGAATAATATAGTAGTTCAATATATCAAGCCTAATAGTTAAAATGTTTGTAACTAAATACTGATCTTGGGTCCCAGAGAAACAGGATGATACAATGCCAAAGGGGAAAATTAAAAGGTACAAAGAAAAAAAATCATTGATTGGAATTAAGAAGATTGTGGCAGTTATGATATGAAGGGAGAGATACAAAAGAGAAAGAGTTAATTTAGCAAGTTAAAAATGTATAAATTGTTTAAAGTATTGACATTTATTTATGCCTTCCATAAGAGAGAGAGAGAAAGATGTGTCCCCAACAGGGTCCTCAGGCCATGATCCACTCCCAGCCTCTGCCAACACAGATCAGGGGCAAGCATGTGCACAGCCTGTACAAGAAAGTCTCCAGATTCAAACTTGGGACTTCCCCACATGGATCCAGCATCGCAGAGCATTATGATACTGCTGCTCCACCAGTTGGCTCCATAAATATTTTGACGTTCGGAAAAATTCACCTTCAACAAAGGTAATGTCTTAGGTTAAAAGCTACTTCTTAGAAATGGATGTGTGCTATGTCATAAGAACCAGACCTTTGTTGGTCCTGCAGTCCTCTGCTATTCAAAATGTGGTCTGAGGACCAGCAGCACCAGCCTCACATGGGAGCTCGTCATGAATGAGAAGTCCTGGGGCCAGCAGGTGGCATGGTGGTTGGAATACTGGAGTCCCACCTTGCTGTCGGCAGTTTGAGTCCCAGATCTGATGGCTTTCTCTCTTTCCTTCTCTCTCTGACTCTCTCTCTGGTGAGTACACATGCCATATAGCAAATTTTAAAAAATAATAATAATACTAAAGACTAAAAATATTAAATAAATAATTGTTTTTAAAAAAAAATGAGGAGTCTTAGGGAGCCAGCAGGTAGTATGGTGGTTAAGGTGCTGGATAACCACATGGCCAATGACAGTTTGAGTCCCGGACCTGGTGGCTTTAAAATCACACCAGGTATGGTACCAGCAGATAGCATAATGGTTACATTGCTAGACTGCCATATAGTGAACCACAGTTCGAGTCCTAGACCTGGCAGCTTAAAATTCACACAGGGTGCTTGTGCATGTGTGCCCAAAATCCTGAGAGGAAAATGAAGACGTGATGGCGGCATGCCCTTCCCCTCTGGGGAGAGGGGAGGTGATTTCTCACTTTGTGTCTCTCTGTCTCTCTCTGTTTCTCCTGCAAGCACATGCACCCTATAGCAAACAATTCTCTCTTAAAAAAAAAAAAAAGTCACTGGGTGCATGTGTACCCAAAATCCCAGGAGGAGAAAAGATTGTGGAGTGGTCATTTCCTCTAAGTGATGATTTCTCACTTTCCCTCTCATTGTCATTCTTCAGCAAGTGCACACACCCTATGTCAGAAACTTTATAAGGAAAAAAAAATAAAGTCCTAGGCTTCACTCTTACCTGCTGGATCAGAGTTATATTTAACAAGATCCTCAGGTGATTTACAAAACATTGCAGTTTACTGCTTCATACTATAGTCTCAGGGATAATCAAATCTGTACATATATTGTTGAGTTGTGAATGTACTTGGAAAACAGATCTGACATAGACTTATGTCTGGTAGCCACACAGCCTAAATTATTTTTACAATATAATTCGGAAATACCATTAAAATTGTTTCACAAGGATGGAACTGATACATAGTAAGTAGACCATAGGAGTTAACAGAGGTCACTTAATTCAGTAACTTGTACATCTACAACTTAGAACACAGAAAGATAAAAAAGAAAAATGTAACTTTTGTTTCGAAAATAAGATCTGAATCTTGATAAGGAACTACTGCTGTTAATAGCAGAGGTGCTGACATTTTCAGATAGAAAAGTGAAATCTCAACTCCTAAAGACACCTGTGAACTTATGACTATATAATTATTACACACTTAAATGTCAAAAGATTAACCTTTTAATTCCTATAGCAATGATTATCTAATTATAAGAGCTATTTACTATTAATTTCCAGAGGGCACATGTGCTCACCAAAAAGACAGTAGAGAGAGAGGGAAGGAACCCCCTAAGAGGGTCTGGTCATGCTGCAATTCTATCTGCTCCATTTCCCCATTTCCCCAGTCTATTGGGATTTGAACATGCTCATGTGTGCCATGGTATTTTTCAAATTGCAAGGGCCACATATTTTTTAAAAGAATTATTTTTAATTTTATTTATTCATTTACTTATTTTATTTTGACCAGAGAGAGATACAGAGAGAGAGAGAAAGTGAGAAAGCAAGCCACCAGGTCCAGGTCTTGAGCCATGGTCAGCCATGTGGGAATGTTCAGCGCCTTAACCACCATACCACCTGCTGGTCCCCAACAAGGGTCACATATTAAAGCCATGATCTTTGGAATCTGGCTCCCTTCACCACTAATTTATGAGGCTGGTTCCATCAAGAGCTATTTATGATGTATGAGACACCATCACATGAATTCCAAGTCTAGTCCTTCTAAAACCCTTTCTAGATGATTCTATATGTTCTAGGAGATTTCACTGGGGCTTTTATCAGGTTTTTCTCTCTTGTTCCTATCCAAATAAGATCTAAAAGATATCTACTCCAGGCCCCAAATATTAAGAGAAAGCCGACAGAAATGAGAAACAATACAATAAAATAGTCCAGTCACTATGCAAAACAGTACAGTGATTCTTCAACAATTTAAATATAGAATTATGGTAGGATCCAACAATTTCACTGCTGGGTATATACCCAAAAGAACTGAAAATAGGATCACGCTGAGACATTGGTAAGCCCATGATCACAGAAGCATTTTTTTTACAATGGCCAAAAGGTAAAAAAAATCCATGTGAATGAATAGATAAATGGAATATAGTATATGCATGTGATAGAATATTATTTGTCCTTATGGAGGAAGGAAATTCTGGCACCTACTACAATATGGATGAAACTTTAGGATCTTGTGCAAAGTGAAATAAGCCAGTCACAGAAAAATAAATACTGTATGATTCTACTTACACGAGGAATGTAGACTAGTCAAATTCATATAAACACAAGGAAGAATGGTTGCCAGGAGCTGGTGGAAGGGAAAATGGGGAGTTTTTTTTAATGGGTATGCAGGTTCAGCTTTGCAGTTCCAAGTATCGGTAGCACAAGATATATGTAGCTAACACATCCAAGCTATACATAAAAACAGTTAAGATGTATATGTTACCATAATTCATTTTTTTTATATTTTGAAGGGGAAAATAAACTAATACAGAAGGGTATGCATGCCTAGATGTTTATTACAACATTATTTACAAGAGCAAACACTAGAAATATTGAGTTGTCAGAAATATCATGACATATTTTTTGTTTTTCTATGCAAAAATGCACCATGACTTTCCTGACGGTCCAATAGAAATAATATTTATCATCAGAGTGGCTGAATGTGTACATTCATGCCACCTAATAATAGTAACTTAATGTGACTTGTTAATCTGGAATGATTCCCATAAAGTATAAAGTGTAACTGAATAAGAAAAGGAAGATAAAGACAACTGTGCATAGGGCCAGTCCTGTAGCCTAGTTATTTAAGGACTTGGATCCCACATGGTCAACCATGGTTCAACTGCCAGTGTTGGCAAGTCTGAGGATGCTCTGGGCACATGTACCTGGAATCCTGGCAGGATATCGGTTTGGAGGAGAGGTGATTAAGGCATTGCCATACTCCATTCAGGGGTGATTTCTCCCTCTCTATTGCTCTTTTTGGTGAATGCATGCACCTTCTGGCAATTAAAAACAAAACAAAACAAAAGATAAAATGAAAGAAAACATGATTATATTTGAAGAAACAAACTATCAAAACGTAGCAAGATTATGATAATTATACTAGTCTCTGTCATTACTGAACATTCACTATATACCAGGTACCTTTCTAAGCCCATGGCACTGAATAATCCATTTAGTCACAACATCCCTGTTAACCACACTTTATAAAGAAGGAAATTAAGTCACTGAGTCACCGAGTCACTTCTCCAAGGTCACACACAAGAGCCAGAACCAAGATGCAAATTCAAGTTGTTGACCTCCAGAAGCACATTTTTAAATGTGTTCATGAGTATGTGTGGATATATCTATTTATATATGATTCTATAGAATACATGGGATTATATGTAATGGATTAGTGTAAGTTCTCTGGAGTAGGAACAGAACACTAAAGTGGTTGAAATTGTAAAGAAATGCAGCCCCATGGCATAGCAGTTTAGTGCTGCGTGTGGAAAGCAGAACTCTCCACGGCCAACCAGAGTTGAAGTCTCAGCCTTCACACTACACACTCCTGCCACCATCCAGTGGAGGAAAGAGGATCACAGCATGACCAGGACCTGCTTTGGGGGTACTCATTCTCTTCCTCTCTCTCACTCTCTTATGAACATCACCTCCAGCACCAAAAAAAATAAAAAGAAATAAGTAAAAAATGTGGGGGGTAGAGCAAGGGGAAAGGAAAATGACCAAAAACACAGGTGACATGACCATGTTTATGTAGCATCACATCTGTGTAAGAGGAAATGTAGAAACTCAAAAAAAGATAAAAACTTTATTCTTCAAATTTATGCAAAAATAGAATAACTATTTATTGACTGGAAATTTTGGCAATGTAAGTTATGAAAATTAGGCTTAGAATTTTTAGACGATATTGTAGATCTCTGTCATTGCCTTATTTTGTTTATTTGAGTACTTAAATAGAAATAAAATATTTGTGACTTTTGTAAATGCTTTATCTCTTGTTTTCAAAAGACTCTGAGATTAGTCCTACCAACATTTTTAAAAATTAACAAGTATGAATCCATAAATAAGTTAAGCTTCATAGTTGAACTTTATTTATTTATTTTGTGGTCATAGGACACATGCACTTGCTGGTGCAGGAAAGAGAGAAGGAAAGCGAGCAATCACCACCACCCCCAGGGGTATGGCCATACTGCAATCTCTTCAATCTCTTCCTGGGCTTTTAGGGACATACACGCATTCATGTTGGCATGATTTTCAAGCCACCAGGTCCAGGATTCGAACCACAGTTAGTCATGTGGGAGTCCATCCCTGTAACTCTTATGTCATAACTATTATGCCACCTGCTGGCCCCAACACCATGCCTTTTAAACTGTATCTTAAAAAGATTATATTACATAGCAGAATTTAGGAACTGCTTACCTACAATGTAACTTCTCTTAACCTTGCAAAATCATCTGAAATCCCTCTTGGAAGAAAACAATATAATGGATAAATGGAATGATAGAAATTTTAACTTTTTAAAATTGTTTTACTTTCTTTTCTTTAGTTCACCAAATTATATTCTCATATTTAATACTTTACCATGTACAATATATTGACACTAGAAAACCAAATATGACCCCAACCTAGGGTTTTCAATTATCCTTTTAAAAATAAGAAGTGTGCTCATATAAGTCAGGTATTGATTAACAGTATCACAACACCTGATTTTAATCTGTGAGTTTTACATTACTTACAAACTAATCTATCTAAAACTATTTTTATGGTAATATCTACTTTATTCCTTTTGTGTTGGTATCAAGCTTTAATGCATCAAAGTACTGAAAAAGTCCAAAAAAGAAAATCAGCTAAGACTCCTAGAAAACACTGCTCTGGTCCAATCATTAACACTCTCGCAATAATCAATATTTAACACATACATGAGATTTACTTAATATCTATGTTTAAGGTATTCTGTATGGGCCAGGAGTATATTAAAACAGATAATAAACTGTACATAAGCTGCTCAAGGTGTTTATAATCTATTAGGTTGTCAGAAAAGTCTTGACTTATTTTTCTGTTTCCCTATGCAGAAATGTATGACTTTCCTGACAACCCAATAGTGACACAGGAGTATTGGGTGATCAGACTCAACACTCATGCTAGTTCTTGTCCTATGTTCATGAAGAATTAGAGATACAAACAGAGAGGAGTGTAAAGCAGAGTTTATTAGGTAATGAGAAAAGGCTTCCAATGTAGTGAAAGGGGTTTTTACCTAGCAGTCTGATCAATGGGCTGGCTTTTTGATAAGGAAGTGGGTATTAGTAAATTGTGACATGGTAATCTGAGTGATTAATTATCTTATTATTTGTGGGGTCAGCAGACCATAGCATTCCGTACTTCTGGTTAGAATACAGTTACTAAATAGAAAATGTTGCCCTTAGCTATCATTGCTTTGAGTCCCATCTCAGCCTGATTTTGGCTGTGAAAACTTAGCCACACTGACTCCATCTTAGATCTTTACTCTGTCTATGTGCACAATATCCTAATCTCCTGCAGTATTAGTGATGAGTCATAAATTCTTTAGAGATATATAAAAGGAGTATATATTGTACTTTAAACAAACCTTAGAGGGAAAACATAGAGACTTCATTAAAAGAAAAACATAGTTACTTCCTTTTGAGGTCCTTATCCTATCTACCTATAAGTGGGGTCTAACCCCTATCTCAAGAGTCAGGGAATCAGAAAATCTACAGTGTCTGAAATATGCTTAAAGAAATAGGAATAAAAAGAAAGGAAAGATTTTGCAAGCTGGACAAAGGGATCATTTCTACAATGAGCTGCCTTTCTTACAGGTTTGACATTTGCTTTAAAAGGCTTTTATTGTACCAGAACCTAGCCAATGGTTAAAGAATCCAGATTCCATTTGGCCAATCACAGTTCAAATCCAAGTCCCTGTGGTTTGAAAAACACATTGGGTACATGTACATGTATGCCCCAAATGCCAACATGAGACCACATCCCATTGTGGGGTGCTTTCTCTGTCTCTCTGGAAAGCAGCAAGCACCCACACGCTCTGTTAATCTAAAAAAAAAAGGAAAAAGAAAAGAAAAGAAAAAAATCAGATCTTATTGCTGTGCTTCCTAGAGACTAAAGCTCACTTTTAAGACTGTCATGATATTTCTGTTTTGAATCTCATGGGTTTCCATACCATCATTCAATGATGCTATGGCTTAAACATGTCCCCTTTAAAATTCACATTTAAATTTAATCCTCTTTGTTGCGTTGTGGTGGTATTAGAGCTGGAGCCATTAGGAGGTGATTAAGCTTTGAGGGCTCCACCATTATAAATGGCTTGCCACCCACATGAAAGGACTCAAAGTTACAGGGAGTGCTCTCTTGACCTTCTGCCTTACACCAAGTAAGGATCAAGCAACAAGCCGCCATCTTGGAAGCAAAGAGCAGCTTCCATCAGGCACTGATGCCAATGTCTTAATCTTATATAATACTTCCAACCTTCAGAACCTTAAGAAATAAAATTAGGGGAACCAGCAGACAGCACAATGATTATGTCACTGGACTCTCATGTAGTTGACTACAGTTTGTGTCCCAGACCAGCAGCTTAAAACTCACACTGGGCCCGTGTGTGTGCATGCCCAAAATCCCAGGAGGATAATGGAGGAGAAAGGACTGTGGAGTGGCCATCCCCTCAGGGGGTGAATTTTCACTTTCTGTCTCTCTGTTTCTCTCTCTGGCAAGTGCACATGCCCTATAGCAAAAATCTCTATTTAAAAAAAAAAAAAACTATTTAAAAAATAAATAAAATTAGGTTCATTAGAAATTATCAGTCTAGCCCCCTACCTGGGCAGATGGGGGCAGTGCCTTGACCCTTGGCACCCCTGCAAGCATGGCCCTGCAAGTGGCACTGAACAAGCAGAGACCTGCAGCCTGTGTATGGCCAGAACCCTGGCAGCTGAGGTCAGGTGCCTTCCAGATGCTGTGCACAGACCAGCTTTGCTGCGGGAGCCTAAATCCACAGAGAAACATAAAGGGATAAGAACAGAAAATGGTATGGGAATTGTGGGAATTAGCAATTTTGCACGTCAAGCTTTGGGGAGGTGTTTATTGTAGTCTGCCTGAAGTTGGGACACAACTGAGCAAACAAGTTGAGTTTGGTGCTTTGAAGGCTATGAAAGTTGCTAGTGATCTCTATTCTCTGTCAGAAGTCACTGAAAATAATGAAGGTCTTGCACAAAATTCAGAACTTGTCAACAAATCTTATTCTGAAGAGGGTTGGCTGATCAAGATGACACTGAGTAACCCTTCAGAACTAGATGAACGATGAGTGAAGAAGTGTGTGAGAAGTAAAACCCTTAAATAAAGTAGTGTAAAACAGCTTAATCCAGCCTACTTGTCTGAAATTAGTGGTTGATAGAAGACTTAAAATAGCAACTTTTAGCAACACCAATGGACAAGGAAACTACTCTGAACACTACTACTGAAAAGAAATACCCCTTAACTTTCCAATGATCATATTTTTATGAATACAAAATGCATCTCTTTCACAATATTCTGTCATTCTTAGACTAGACTCAAGTATTTCAAATTCCTGAAATCATCTGTGATAAAAACTAGTCCTAAAAATTAGAAAATCAGTGATAGCACTGTTACCCTTAGATAACACTGTGTCTTGCTTATATCCATCCCTAGATATGGGTCAGAATACTTCATTTTCTTTCCATTGGAAATAACTGGGAGTGGAGAAAAGTTTTTGTTAGTTGTGTAGAGTTGAGGAACAGTACTATTTTTGTTTTGCAATATACTGCATTTGCTGGTGCTATTTTGAACAGTTGAAGCAACAGCTTCACAGCAAAATAAGAAATAATAAAATAAAAAACTATTTAAAAAATAAATAAAATTAGGTTCATTAGAAATTATCAGTCTAGCCCCCTACCTGGGCAGATGGGGGCAGTGCCTTGACCCTTGGCACCCCTGCAAGCATGGCCCTGCAAGTGGCACTGAACAAGCAGAGACCTGCAGCCTGTGTATGGCCAGAACCCTGGCAGCTGAGGTCAGGTGCCTTCCAGATGCTGTGCACAGACCAGCTTTGCTGCGGGAGCCTAAATCCACAGAGAAACATAAAGGGATAAGAACAGAAAATGGTATGGGAATCGTGGGAATTAGCAATTTTGCACGTCAAGCTTTGGGGAGGTGTTTATTGTAGTCTGCCTGAAGTTGGGACACAACTGAGCAAACAAGATGAGTTTGGTGCTTTGAAAACTATGAAAGTTGCTAGTGATCTCTATTCTCTGTCAGAAGTCACTGAAAATAATGAAGGTCTTGCACAAAATTCAGAACTTGTCAACAAATCTTATTCTGAAGAGGGTTGGCTGATCAAGATGACACTGAGTAACCCTTCAGAACTAGATGAACGATGAGTGAAGAAGTGTGTGAGAAGTAAAACCCTTAAATAAAGTAGTGTAAAACAGCTTAATCCAGCCTACTTGTCTGAAATTAGTGGTTGATAGAAGACTTAAAATAGCAACTTTTAGCAACACCAATGGACAAGGAAACTACTCTGAACACTACTACTGAAAAGAAATACCCCTTAACTTTCCAATGATCATATTTTTATGAATACAAAATGCATCTCTTTCACAATATTCTGTCATTCTTAGACTAGACTCAAGTATTTCAAATTCCTGAAATCATCTGTGATAAAAACTAGTCCTAAAAATTAGAAAATCAGTGATAGCACTGTTACCCTTAGATAACACTGTGTCTTGCTTATATCCATCCCTAGATATGGGTCAGAATACTTCATTTTCTTTCCATTGGAAATAACTGGGAGTGGAGAAAAGTTTTTGTTAGTTGTGTAGAGTTGAGGAACAGTACTATTTTTGTTTTGCAATATACTGCATTTGCTGGTGCTATTTTGAACAGTTGAAGCAACAGCTTCACAGCAAAATAAGAAATAATAAAATATTCAATTTCTTCCTGAAAAAAAGAAATTACCAGTCTAAGGTATTTTTTTATAGCAGCACAGACTGAAACAAATGAAACAAAAAAAAAAAAAAGAGAGAGAGAGAGAGAAAAGGACTTGAAAATGTAATAAGCATAATTTCTTAAAATAAGCTTACTATTAGAACTGAATATAATGTTTCTGTGTCATGGATTGTAGGAATCAACAAAACTCATGACAGAGATTCCTAGATGTTCGTCATCTTTCTCCTTCTCTCTTCTTGGCATATGGCTACCAGTGTCATTGAAGTTGTGTGTGGCCATGTGTCTGAATTCCACTCTCAGGCCTAGGTCACGACTTTACGGATACACCTCCTCCTCACTCTCTGTTCCTTAGTGCCAATGAGAGCTCTTTACAACCAAATGGACCTCATGTGATGGCAATTCTCAAAAGGGTAACGGAATAGTACAACTGCCACAGACATTGGACTTGAAAAACTAACAATGTGGAGCAGAGCTACTCACCAACCTAGAAAACTCTGTCAAGTGGGGAAAGAAAAATATATGAATTATTAAATTACACTACACAGAAAGAATCCCACTACCTGAATCCGCCCGCTGCTGCCTGACTGGGTGAGCTCAGGCAAGTCGTCATTTCCTACTTTCTAAAATAAGAACATCTGGCCAGGTCAGGGTTTTAACACCTGTTTCACACAACCCTAATTCTCACTTCTTTCATATTATTTCAGAAAGCAGTTTCAATGGGAAGAAATAAATGGGAGCCAATAGAGTAAGAAGACCTAAGAATGGTAAGGATATTGATTTACAGACATGTTTTTCTCTCCCTCATCAATCAATACAACTCTTTGTTTTAAACCGGATATCAGAGGATAAGTTTGAATAAAGAAGCCTACAATCAAAAATATGTACCAGAAACTACGAGGCTATAAAACGAATGAGATACATTCATGTTCTGTGATTCTGTTTGCAGGTCTGCAATTTATTTGTAGTGATAATGGTATTTCTCTGAAATATTTCGGTACTTTTACTCAATTGCCCTTGTGATCAGTGACCCATATTTCACAAGTGACCTGACAAAGTTAGTCATAGAGTCCACAGTAACAAAATGCAATTTTCTTTCTGCAAATTAACTAGGCTTTCCAGGGATATGAGACATGATCTTGACCTCATTAATACTGTACTTGAATCAACCTACCCCAAAAAAGTAGTATGAAACAGCTTACTGTATCTAATGAGTTCATTCATATCTATTTGGTGCCTTTTCTCTTTGTTTTGGAAAAATCCTAGCCAAGAAGTAATAAAACAAATTGCCCCAGGATGTATCAATGTCCCTGTGACTCAATACCTGATCCCACGTCCTTTGTAATGCCATCAATTAGTTGTATGTCATTCTGCCATATTGGCAGCCTTGCTTTGACTGACTGACAATCAAATCGGATCTGTCTGAATTCTCTAAGGTGACTTCCAAGTTTTATCTTTCTGGGTAAACAAACATCATTAACCAATCGTCTAGAATATACGATGTAGCGCTCATAATGTTATGTCTAAGATACAAATCATTCCCATGCATTATACCAATAAATGGAACAATTCAATCATATTTTTAATACTTTCTCAATTTTCACAACTGTAGACATGCTTTATTATCCTTCAGTACACATATCTATAAAAATCTAAAACATCCTTGACATTAAAGATCGATCAAAAAGTGACAGCACCATACTGTCAAAGTTCTTGGAGCTAATGTCTGAGAGTCAGATCGTAATAAAATCGTATTTTCCATCAGATCAGTAGAACTAAAAGACATGGTACATATGCATTCAGGAAGCAAATGGTGTTTCTGTATTCTGTGACGGGGGGTCACATGGTCACAGCCCAGATCTGAAACTAGGTGGGCACTGTTTTCTGGAACAAGTAGCAGAGGTGTATTTTCGGTGGATTGATGAAGGCGTTCTTGCTGTCCTAAGACAGAAGTCTGGAGCTGTGGCTTGGATCAGCAGCTCAGTGAGGTCAAGGTTGGTTTCAGGGCCTCATGGTATTTCCTTCCTGGGCACTAGAAGGAAGGCTCAACCCCAGGCATCACACCCACATTCAGGGAGAGACTGGCAGGAGGGCACCACTGACAGTCACATGTGACCACTTACAGGAAAACTTCACCCTAGCCAAGATCCTCCTTGAAGATCTCCATGGCTGTCTCTTTAGGGGGAAAATGCCCCAGGCCCATCCCTGCGTAAGTGGCCAGTGACCGGAAGAACGGCCATTGAGTGTCCACATCCCCTCCTAGCCCAGGCCTCCTCAGAACAGCTGACAACCACCCATCACCTCACTCCCCGGGGTTTTAGCGCAGACATGGCGGCCATCTAGAGCGATTTAACAAAGGTCTTCCTTGTGCTAGACAGTTTCCGCTACGATGATGAAAGGTCAACTTTCAGAATCTCTGAGGCAGGCAGAATTCTACTGTAGATGCCACAGTTTCCTACCCTGGTGACACACCCTTTCCCTGCTCTGGTGATGGTGGGACCCAGAAGCTTGCTAGGTTTTCACCTGCCTGACGAGGTTAGAAAACCCGTGACCGAAAGATAATCTGGGTGGGTCTGATCCAATCTTCTGAGCCCTTTATAAGGACTAAGCCTTCCAGAGACATCCACAGCCAGAGAGAGACAGCCGGCAAGGACGTCCTCGTGCAGGCTGTGTAGACCACCAGGGCCTGAGCGTGACCCCAGGAGCTGAGAACATCCCCAGACCCTCAGGAGAACAAACAGGGGTGCCCGAACTTAGACCAGAGAAGCCATCACAGAGGTTCTAGGCCAGCTCAACCCAAGCAGGACCCCACCACCCGGCCCACTCTGCCCTAGCCGGAAGCCACCAACGAGGAGCAGCGGGACTACCCCAGGCCGGGATCAGGTAAGTCCGGTGTGCCTGAGGATTCTCGGCGTGTGGGGGTGAGAGGGTCTCCTGCCTCCACGTAAACCTGACTCTACCTCTGCCCAGTGGGCCGCATCATCTTTCCTTTGCAGAGCACCAAACCCTCGCTTTAGGGGCCGGTTGTCGGCGTCTTCGCAGCATGGCTCGCACGAAGCAGACCGCCCGCAAATCGGCAGGAGGCAAAGCCCCCAGGAAGCCGCTGACCACCAAGGCTGCTGCCAAGACGGCGCCCCCCAGCGGCGGCGGGGAGGAG
>NW_006203686.1:647959-730370 GCF_000334495.1 Tupaia belangeri chinensis
CGCCCGAAACTCGCCAGACGGCACACCCCCCAGGAAGCCGCTGACCACCAAGGCTGCTGCCAAGACGGCGCCCCCCAGCGGCGGCGTGAAGAAGCCGCACCGCTACCGACCTGGCACCGTGGCGCTCCGCGAGATCCGGCGCTTCCAGAAGTCCACGGAGCTGCTGCTGCCCAAGCTCCCCTTCCAGCGGCTGGTGCGCGAAATCGCGCAGATGGTCAGCGCAGACCTGCGCTTCCAGAGCGCGGCCATCGGCGCCCTGCAGGAGGCCAGCGAGGCCTATCTGGTGGGCTTGTTTGAGGACACCAACCTGTGCGCCATCCATGCCAGGCGTGTCACCATTCTGCCCAAGGATCTGCAAGTGGCTCGCCGCCTTCGAGGGGACCGTGTCTGAGAGTTGGCGCCGGCACGCGGCTCACTGTGAAAAGGAATTGTTTTCCTTTCCTTGTTAGTAGTTTGTAAGTTATTTTTTCTTGTGAAATCTCGGGAATCAGGTCCTAGCAGTTCCCATTTCATTTTGTATGAATTATTCACGTGAATGTGGGGACTTAGAGCGTTCGCCCAAGTCCAGGCATCCAGTAACGGAGTTTCTGCAGTTCAGCTTTATGATTGTAAATGAACTGATTCGATTCTTCTAGACAATGCCATGTTGATGCTTCTCTAAAACAAATTCATGGGTGGCAATTAAACAGTGTAGATTCCACTCATCACTGGAGTTTTCTGCCTTGTCCAACATGGGCAGACATGTACGTAGTGTTCTGTCTTCTCTGCTTTCCTGCAAGTTTGCTAATAAAATTCATTAGAGTACATATTATGTCTTTGCGAGTTACTAGATTCTTTACATTGTGGGAGGCAGAAAAACTACGGAGGGAGGGAGATTGGTGGGAGGTCACACAGTACCAGGAAGCAGCAGGGAGTGTCAGCTAAACCTATCACGTCGTCCTGCAGCAGGGCCGGCCCCTAAGGCAGGGATTCGGTGCTCTGCGAAGGAAAGAAGATCCCACATTGACATCCAGGTTCCCAACCCTGGTGACTCACCCTGGGTGTCTGCCCATGATCCCCAAAGGGATAGAAAATTGGAGAGAGAGGATTATGACATGACAATATTTTGGGGGGGAGGCACACACACTCTCTCTGGCATTAAAAAAAAAAAAAAATTAATATGGTCAATGGAACCAGGCCTGCACATCATCCACAGAGGTGACCAGAGACCTTTTACATATTAGAAAGTAACAGTGCAGGAACAAGAGTAGGGACGGAAACGCACAGTAAAAAGTCTTTTTTTCTCATATCCATTGGTTACAATTTCTGTTCCGTTTTTTAAATGCAGGTTGAGGGACCCACAGATGGTGCAATGGTCACATCACGACTCCCATGGAGTTGACCATGGTTTGAGGACCAGACCCAGGAGCATGTATATACATGCTCAAAGCCCCAAGAGAATGGAAGAGAAGGGATTGCGTAGTAGCCATGCCATCCCCCCAGTGGGTGATTGCTCACTTTCTGTCTGTCTCTAGACATGCATCCTAGACATGCATAAAAAACACTATTTTTATAAAAAAAAAATGCAGGTGGAAAGAGTCTCTTCATTTTTAAGTATATGTATTTTTATTTTTAATTTTTATTTAATCACTGTACATCTTATCTTTACAGTGGGTAGAGAGAGTCTCTGGATAGTCGCTTTTCCTACACTCTGAATTATTACTATCTATAGGCAGCAAAATTTCAGCCTTCTTGGTTTCATTCATTCTTCGGGGGATCCACTGAGAAAATCAAAACTTAGGGATAGTAACATGGGAAAGGAAATTGTTGAGATGTGAAGCTAATGCTCACTGGGTCCTGCAAAGTTGTTGCCTGCTCTACCTTTACTGTAGAAAGTGAAATTCTTTATCATAAAATAGAGACCTGAGATTTAGTCTCTAATTGAAGCAGGCACAACTCCATCTTGGAGGAGCGCTTCCATTATAAACTGTTAGGTTCCTATAACTAGAAACTTGCCTTCTCCTTTTTGCCTAAGAATGATTAACATTCCTATTGTCCTTAAAACCCCACTCTTCCTGGATGCCTTAAGTTACAATCTCTAGTCCCAGAACTTTGTCCAGAGCCATGGAGACATGGAGACCAGTGAGACGCCATCGTGTTTAGGCAGGGATGGAATATACCCTTAAGAATGATTAACCTGCTTATCTGCTTGTTCTGCCTCTGTGTTGCTTTTGCTTGCTTTTACATTGTAAAACCCTACCTCCTACCCTTCCAAGCCCACAGCTCTTTGTCCTTGTGATTTTTGCTTTTATCAGCACCCCTCACATTGCACTCAGGGCTGTGGGGTTTTGAGAGACATGAGTCCTCCTGTGTGCTGCCGACTTAATAAACTCCAATAAATTTGGTGATGTCTGGATGTCCTCTTATTTCTCACCCATTAGACTGTAACGTAGTCACTGCACTTGCAGCCTTTCTCACAGGTATCCTTGGTGCTGGTTCAGTCTGTTTCCCTTTGCCATATGCCCTCCGATCAGGGTACAGGCAAAAAAGAGTTAAAAGCTCAGCTCTGTTGAATGGATAACAACACTCACTATTTTGTTTCCTCAAGTCAAATATACCCCCGCCCCATAGAACTGTTATTTCTTCTCGCTCTTGACTTTTGCCCTTCACATAGGACTTACCACACATGGCCTCTATAATTGCTTGGTTAATACTTTAAATTTCTAACTCTCCTGAGAATGAACAAAGCCTATTTTGCACCAGCATATTCTTTGCCCACTCTGCCTCCCCCAAGGGTGTGTGCATGTGTATGAGAGGGAAAGCGAGAGATGGAGAGAGTGAAAAGGCACCCTGAATTGGGGCCTGGTCTCACCTTTTTTCCTCCAGTGCTCCATTGAGCTAAGATCCTGTCCAGTGTGTGTGTGCGCACGCCCCTAGTTCATTTTTAAGTTGCTGAGACTGGAACCCTGGTCAGTCATATGGGATCTGGCTTCCTTTGTCAGCCAAGAGGCCGATCGTAACACCGTTATATCCTGACATGGTTTAATTCTCATTTTGTCATCGTCATACATGAAGGTATACAGCAAGACCTGTAGTGCAAACACAGAGAAAGATGGAGAGGCAGATCCTGGAAGGGCTGATGGAAACTGGAGGACTCTCAGGAATTAAAGCAATTGAGCAACCAAAGAAGTGAGATATGAGAGACTCAGGGTCTCCTAGGCTTAATATTGCTGTCAGTTCATTTCTTCCCAGTGTGCACTGGAGAGTCTTGGAAAATGCAAGAGGCATATGGCTCTGGGAAGGCAGGAACTAGCATCTGCAGAGTGAAGTGGTATGTTATACACCATTAGGAAGGGTTTCTGTCGCTTCCAACACTGTGCTCACAGGAGAGTCTGAGCAAAACTGAACCATTGAAGACAGAGGCAAGATCCCATCAAGGTCTCAAGAGTGAGCTCAGAGCAGGGACATGGCATTATTCTCAGAGGGGAGAGAAAGAGAGACAAGCTGAGAAAGTTCAGTATCTCTACACGTTCCTGTAGGCATGGTTCTCAAAAAGGGAATCTAAGAAATCTGGCACCTCTCCTGAAGAAATCTTGGTAGCGCTCTTGGATGGTTATATTATATGCTAGTAACAATTCAGTTCACCCAGGAATGTCATTCCCATTCAATATATGTTCAGAAACTTTCTAGAAAAATTTCTGTTGGTGCTGTTCTGGTGAGGCAATGCCTAACAAATAAAGAGACTGCACCTGACTGCAATTTTCAGTCATTTAGCATTACCCTGAGATCAAATTCACATTCTATCCTATCCCCCAAAAGTACTTAGCATGTACTTACACATGTCCAAATAAAACTTAAGTCATTCAGCTCCACTGTCCCCACGGACATATTGTCTAGGGTCTGGCTTTCAAAAGCACAAGGCTGAGTAGCAACTATCAAAAACTTACACACGAATTAGACCATCTTCAACGCTAAGTTGATGGGTTTGTGTTTTCTGTGGGGGAGGTACAAAGCAGGGTGCTACGTTACACTATCGCATTTAGTGGGGGAGGGGGAGAAGCTCTCAGAAAATAAACTGAGTCCCCATCTCATGTAACGGTTTCCTAAGTAAGCTGAGTGCTGAGAGAAGCCTCATGCAATCTCATGTTAGTATCCATTGGTAAGTACTGACAAAAAGAAATGCCATCAGTATACTAAGCACCACCGAAAAACTTGAGGTGTTAGAAGAAAAACTGCAATAAAATAGCTAGCTTGCCATCCGTTCATTTAGAGCCATCGCTCCACCCTGGAGGAGAAGCATTAAGTTCTCTTGCCTGTTCCAAAATTCCTACCTCATTCTCTTCCTGCAGGTGTTTCTGTAGCTCGCACCTTCTCTTCTTGTTCCTTTTATTGCCTTCCACTTTCATAGAAGTGAGAGCCTGACCTTGCCTTTCAGAAGCTGACCTATATATTATAGTCTGGAGAACAGCAAAGATAGAGAGCATGAGCACTGGGACTTGAGACTTTATTATAATTAATATGTGCCAAACATATTTCCTATGGGTGAAGTCCACAGGCTTGTAAAAGACACAAAACAAACACATATTTCAAAAAAATAATAAACGCTGAAATTGAATCTCGACTACCAACGTAAGAAATAATTTGCATAGACTCCAGTTTCAAACCACCAAGGGTTTTAGCTACGGCTCTTTATTATCTATGACTTCAGTAACAATGTAACATGGTCAGATAAGCAACGAAGGGATAATTAATAATACAAGAGTGAGCTTAATTACTGCAATGAAGGAAAGAGAATCTAAATTTCTTTTCCTAACTTGGAAATTTCTCTGTAACTAGATTCACTGCAACACTTCACTTTTTTCAATGCTACACCTTCTCAAATTCACTAAACCCATTGGGCCTTCATTTATAGTGGCAAATCCAGTCTGGAAATCCTCCCTTCTCCTTCCCTGATGATAGCTAATTTATCCATTGATTCCTTTCCAAACACCCAACCTTTATAGAAGAGTCTCTCTCTCTCTCTCTCTCTCTCTCTCTCTCTCTCTCTCTCTCTCTCTCTCCTCTCTCTTTAAGAGAGATTTGCTATAGGACACATGCACTTGTCAGAGAGACAGAAAGATACAAAGTGAGAAATCACCCCCTCAAGGCTGGCCACACCACAATCACTTCTCATTCCCCTCTCAGGATTATGGGCACACATGTACATGCGCCTGGCGTGAATTCCAAGCCAGCATGTGTAGGACTCAATCCGGGTTGGCTATGTGGGAGTCCAGCACCCACTATGCCACCTGCTGACTCCTGTAGAAGACTCTCTTTAACTCCTGTGTCGTTCTTGTTCTGTATTGAACTCCTATGTCTATATTCTGCTTGTTCTCTCAAATATTAAACTTATTTTTCAAAATATACTGAACTTCTTATCTCGTGCAGTGTCCAGCACAGAAGTAAGCAGTCAATCAGAAACTGGATGGTCAATAAATAGGCTTTTTTTTTTGGCCACTAAATTTGAGCTGCCAAAGTGACAATGCACTAAGTCTTATGATGTGCTACTTCCCAAAAATCTATAAAGATAAAACTGAAGGAAAGATAGCACATATACCAAGAAAAACAACTTTTATCAAGATACCCCTCCCCGCATTCTACCATGGAATATTACTCAACCATAAGGAAAAAATGAGATCCTATCATTTCACTCAAAGTTAACCAATGTAGAGGAACTTAATGGTAAAAGAAGTGAGCCAGACTTTGAAAGACACACACTATATATCCCTGCTCAGTATGTACTGAATGTTTGCACTTTGTAGTAGAAATTGAAAGATCCGAAGATACGGTAAGAGAGAGGATAAGAGTAGACACCAGAGACTCTAAGGAATGGGAATGGGTGGCAGAGGGTTAGAGGGTAGTTGGAGAGACAAAGGGAAGAAACATTTAACAGACAAAAGAATATAAAGTTCTCCATTGAAAAAACAATGTTCATAAATTTTGCTTTATAAAAAATTAAAGAATCACCAAAAAATTTTAAATTTCAAAATTAAAAAAAAAAGAATGAAAGTAAAAGAAAGGTCCACCTCTTAGTCGCTCTGTTACTATAATCCAGTTCTCTGGGCTGTAAACATTTTCTGGGATGCCAAGCCATGGGATGACTTACAATGTTGGTTTTAGGAAAAACTCTCGACCACGCAAAATAAATTTTTGGGGTGACTTCAGGTTTTTTCATATGATAAACATAGTTCTATTAAAGAGGTGATATGGCATTAGAAACAAGTTATTTGGCTTGTATTGAGATCTTCTGTATTCAAAGCCATTGTAAAATGAGGAAATAGGAGTGATCGAAAAGTCTGTTCAGTGGCATTGCCCCTCTGGAAGATATCTTTGATATCATTGTTAATGATAACATGAAACCATGTTGCTAATGTAATTTACTTACATAAAATGCATACACTAAAAATATGTTTAAGCAGAAATATGAACATATACAGTTTATATCTGCACATAGGTATTGAAGTTGGCCTTGAATTCTCATGAGAATTAGCAGTGGGCTCTGCAGAAACTAGGAAATTGTACACAACTCCATTAAAGCGTGTAATTATCAGTACACTGTTTATAGCTAGGGAGGTGTTGGATGCCAAAGCTAACAATTCATTTTAACTGATCACCTATTCAGACACCACAAGCGTGATATATAAAATGGCAGAGGCAGGAGGCTAGATGTGCTGCAGCAGATAAATCCAATGTTCTGCAAGGCTCACATGGGAAGGTTGCTAGTTTATGTCTGGAGACCTCCCTGAGTGCCGGTGATACAGGCTGGCTGGTACAAAGGCTGAATGTTAGGATCAAGACTCTGTTGGTATTTCCCTCTCGAGAATGAACTGTAGGATCAAGACTCTGTTGGTATTTCCCTCTCTGTCTCTTTAACTCACGGAAAAAATAAATAAAACTTATTAAAAATGAAGGACTAGCAGATGATATAATGATTATGTCACTGGACTCCCATGTAGTTGATCACGGTTTGAGTCCTGGACCAGTGGCTTAAACTCATGCCGGGCATGTGTGTGTGCATGCCCAAGATCCCAAGAGGAGAATGGAGAAGGAATTGTGGCGTGGCCATCCTCCCCTGGGGGGGATGATTTCTCACTTTCTGTCTCTCTCTGTCTTTCTGGAGAGCGCACACACCCTATAGCAAAAACTTCTCTAAAAAGAAAAAAAAGAAAAGAAAAAAGCACTTTTTAAAAATGGCAGATGTAAAGCACACAATGAAGAAATAATTGTTCAGGAAATTGTGACAAAAATTGCAGCAAAGTTGTATCTCACAGTTTATCAACATCTTCAGATAGATCTCAGCTCCTAGGGCCTGTGCTCCCTTAACCACTGAGCTACAGGGCTGGACCAAGATCATTCAATATTTTTTTAAGAGAAAATCTTTCAATTTTAAAGATAACATTAGTGTGTAAAAAGTCACAGGGAATTTATTGTAATTTTAGTATTTTACATACTGTACAGTAGTCTTCTTATATCTAGGGGACATCCTTTTCAAGACTCCCAGTGGATGAGTAAACCAAGGATAATACCCTGAATAAACTATGGTTTTCCTATACATGCCAAAGATAAAGTTTAATTCATAAATTAGGCACAGTAAGAGATGAACAACAATAACTCATGGTCACGGGGAAAGTCATGATGCATTTTTGCACAGAAAACATGACAAAAGGTCATGACTTTTCTGTAGACCCAATAAAGTAGGCACAGTAGGAGAGGAACAATAGTAACTAATACTGTACTAGAACATTTATAACAATATACTGTAATGAAAGTTATGTGATGTGGTTTCTCTCACAATAGCTGAGGTGGCTCCCGAACAACTGAAGGCTGGTGGTGTGAAACATGTGACTGTTACAGAGCTCAGGTAACATTGATAGTTCATCATCACCTCCTACGTCCTGGGCAGGATGGTGCGAGATCCCAACGCTCAACTCAGAACAGCACAAAACTCAGAACAGCGCACTCTACAACATTAATTGTGTCTGGAATCTTGTATTTCGTATCTTTGTGGTTGAAATTGGGAAAGTGAAACCACAGATAAGAAGGCACTATAATAATACAGAAAATCAAAGTTAAAATATTAAATTATGTTATAAAATATGTATGACATATGTTTATTTGGCAAAAATAAGGAATCCATAAATTTCATACTGAAGAATGTTTTCAATTAGAACAAAATCCTCTGGAATGAAGCACAAGGAAATTAGTTCAGAGAAGAGACGTTGTTTTACTGGGGTGCATATTTCTCACTCTCATCTTACTTTAGGCCCCAGATTAGGTTGATCACTCACCAACATAAGAAACTAATCATGAGAAAATGAAAACAGTTCTCTTACGAGTAAAAAAAAATGGTTTGTGGTTTCATTTTCACTTGTGCAAGTTGGAAAACAATTGTGTAAAGCCCCTCAAGAAAATCCACAACAGGGGCCAGCAGATGGCATAATGGTTACATTGCTGGACTCCCACATTGTTGACGGCGGTTTGAGTCCCTGACCCAGCAACTTAAAACTCACGCCAGGACGTGTGCCTGCATGCCCAAATTCCTGAAAGGAAGGGACTGTGGTGTGGCCATCCCCCCTGGGGATTTCTCACTTTTCCTCTCACTGTGTCTGTCTCTCACTCTCCAGTGAGTGTATGTACCCTAAGGCAAAAAAAAAAAAAAAACTCTTTAAAAAAAAGGCAGGAAGAAAAAGAAATTCCACAGCACACGTGTCCAAAAACCTTTCCAAAGCAACTGAGAACCGCAGAACCTTCAGGCTAGAGGGCCGCAGGGGAAAAATTCTGCCTGTTTCATTTACCTAAAATCAGACAAGAAAACCTTAAATCCTGGCCACCTGAGACTTCAGAATGAACCTGTCAGTCTTTCAGGAGGGCTATCCGCCCTGAAGCAGCTGCTACCTTCATCTGAGTGTGGTCAAGGTCCAAGTTTGAAGAAGACTTTAAAATGGGTGCGCAGTGTATTTATCCTGGGTAATTCATTTTACAAGTTGTATAATGATTGAATGTATAAAATAAATTCAAATAATAAAAAGAAAAAAACTGTGGGTTGACAAATAGATACAATCTTATATGTCAATTTTGAAAAATTAATATGGAAACGCACACACACAAAAAAAATTGTGGGTAAAATCCAGGGGGACTGAGATACAAGAGCCCCAGCACATTACATTCTCCTATTATAGGAACGGTATTCCTTTTTTTTTTTTTTGCTTACATTTTTCATTAAAGTTATACAAAAGAACCCCCCAAAAGTGAAAAAAAAAATACGTAATATACAAGAACATGTTCCCACTCTTCCCATGCAGTGCTCTCAACTGTAGCTCCAGCCTCCACTGTTCCCAATGTGCTTAGAAGAACATGACCTTTTTGTACTTGGTGTTGAGGATGAGGCCTTTGGACCTGAGGCGCCGGGCAGCCTCGCGCAAATGCTTGGGCTGGAGCGGGGGCATTTCTCCTAACCTCCTGCACACGTCCAGGGCCTCTTCCACTACCTCCCCCACAAAGACCTTGGCCATACCCGCCATGGCGATGGCCACCTTCTGAGATACCAGCCTGCCAGAGATGGACTGCAGCAGAGTCGTAATGAGTGCCTGGGGGAAAGCTGACCGTCGACACAGCTCATATCGGGCCATCTGCTCCTCAGAGAATGAAGCCAGCAGGACTGTCATCTTCTGAACCTCCTCTTCGTCCACAGCTGGCCTCCTCTCTGTTCCCTTAGTATCTGTTTTTCTTTTTTTGGTTGCAGGAGGAAGTAGGTAGGAGTCCTCTTTATCTTCTGCTAAAATGTCCTGACTCCTCAGCTCATCTTCCTGGTCCTCGGGTCTTTCCAAGTCCCAATCCTGGTCTTCCGAGATTCCGTGAACGTTGGTAGCTCTGGGGCCCCAGAGTGTGTCGGGCATTGCACTGGACGCACCTGCCTGCCCATCCGTGTCCATGGGTAACACCTGGTCAGTCGCTGGGCGGTAGGAGCTGAAGGCCTGGCTGGGGAGGTTGGATTGTCTGTCTACCAAGCAAATGTGAGGAAAGACTGCTGTCACACTACTGAGCCATGTTTTATGGGCTGATGGATCCCTTCTATCTCCTCCACACTCCTACTCTGGTTTTTCTGCCTCTCGCAAATGTGAAAAACTGTAGATAAAAAGGATATCATTTTAGATCAAGTGTTAAATTCCCACCCACTCCAAAGCAAACCCTAGACTTACCAGCTCTCAGCTCTGGAGGTCAGCTCCACTGCTCCACTGCTCAGGGTCTCTCTGCAAGGTCTGCCAAGCTGGGTGGGGTTCGCCTGGACCGAGGAAGATTTGCTCATGAACTGGTGCAGATTGCTGGCCAAACTGGCGATGCTCTCAGCTCCCAGATGCTGTGGTAGGGTCCTGGGGTTCCAGGGGTCTATACAGCACCAGTGACTCTCCTTTGCAGGTGGTGTCACCGGGGATAGCAGTGGCCTCAAGGAGATTCGGTTCCTTTTACAAAATGCTCAGATGATTGCATTAGACTCAGTGGTTGAAAGCCATTGGCTTCGCCAGTCATGTGATTCTTAATCAACTCCAGCAGGTAGGACCAGAGCCCCGCCCACACACCAGGCCAGGGCAGGTACAGGGTGTGCCCCCCAGAGCAGGAAATCTGTGGGCAGCTCCAAATTCTGCCTGCCTCAGATTCTGAAAGTTTGCTTTGCATCATAATGGAAACACGTACGATAAAAATAATATCTGTTTATAAAATTTCACTTATTTGACTTAATCAGAAATTCCAACCAATGAAGCTACAGTGATTCATCACGTATCCTGAGGGTGAGCTGACCTGAGGAGGGAAGTATGGAAATACAGTATTTATTTTAATTTTTATATTATTTTCCATAATATCTGTTGCAGAGAAGCACCAAAATAAATCCAGTAAAACTACTTTGACCATAAAAATATTTATCACCTTAGGATAAAATTACATCTGGGGAAAGGTATAAAAATTAGAATACTAGGTAAAGTAGACACCATAATAGAGATACCTTTTTTTAAGTTTTTAAAAATATTTTTAGATATTTTGTAGAAGATAAGAAATGACTATGTTGGGACCAGAAGGCTGGCATGGTGGCTAGGATACAGAACTCCCACATGGCTAATCCTGCTTCGAGTCCATGACCTAGTGGCTTGCTTTCTCACTTTCTCTCCCTCTTCCTCTTTCTCTCTCTCTCTCTCTCTTTCTGTCTCTATCTGGTGAGCACATGTACCCTATAGCAAATTGAAAAATAATAATATTTAATAAATAAAATTAAATTAATGATTCTTTAATTTTTTATTTAACTTTATTTATTTATTTTAATTTGACCAGAAAGGGGCAGATCAAGAGAGAGACAGACAGAGAGAGAGAGAAAGTGAGAAAGCAAGCCACCAGCTATGGGACTTGAACCACAGTTGGCCATGTGGGATTCCAGTGCCTTTAAACACCATGCCACCTGCTGGTTCCTAAAACTTGTTTTTTGGAGAGGTTTTTTTGTTTGTTTGTTTTTGTTTTTTTGTTTTTTTGTTTGTTTGTTTTTGCTATAGGGCACGTGCGCTCACCAGAAAGACAGAGACAGAGAGACAGAAAGCGAGAAATCACCCTCCAGGGGGTATGGCCATACTGCAATCCCTTCTCCTCCATTCTTCTTTCAGGATCTTGGGCATACACGCACATGTGCCCGACGTGAGTTTAAGCCACCGGGTCCGGGACGCAACCCACAGTCGACTACATGGGAGTCCAGCGACATAGCCATTACACTAACTGCTGGTCCCGCTCCTAAAATTTTTTTAAAGAAGGAGATGACTATGTAATTCACTACATTGAAAATATTTAAAGAATGCTATCACTATTTTATATCTACATGGCAAATTATACAACATTTTGGATGTATTACAAGCAACTAAGCTTGTAATGAAAACCTTTAAATGTTGACATAAAGACATGAGGAAATAAAGATTTTAAAGTCTAAAAAAATTTGAAATACCGAGTGTAATCACTCATTAGAGGAAGCTAAAGGATAAGATAGCATATAAATAAAGAATGTGGTATCTACTACCACGTGGTAGTAGTGATCCTGGATAGGGAGGAGAGACTGGATGGGGAGGAGGGTTAAGGGATGGGGAAAAACTGGGTAAAAGATAAAAAGGCACAAGAGTGCAGCTAAACGAGCCGACTGGATTATGGAACAGTCTACCATGGTACAATAAAGAACATCAGTGATAATTAATATAGACCTCTATAAAAAGTCAACGCATATTTTGAATATGTACAATACAACATTTTTTAATGATTTATTTGATAAATATTTTTATGGTCAAAGTTTTTTTAATAATTTATTTGATAAATATTTTTATGGTCAAAGTAGTTCAATATTAATGTCAAATGTTAAGATGGTGGATATATTTATATTTGTGATTTGGTTATTACATACTGTATACATGCTTTCAAAAAACCATACTGGGACCAGCAGGTGACATGGTAGTTGAGGTGCTAGACTCCAAAGCATTCGATCACAGTTTGAGTATCAGACCTAGGAGGTGCTTTCTCACTTTGTCTCTCTCTCTCCCTCTCTCTCTCCCTCTCTCTCTCGCTCTCTCTCTCTCTTTGGTAGGCACATGTGTCTTATAGCAAAGTAAAAAACAGTAATAATAAATAAAATTAAATTTTTAAAAGAGAGACAATCTTTTTCCTCAAAAGATGCCCAATGATCATACATAAGTCCAAAGTTATACTTTTTTAATATTTTATTACTTTTATATTTTGCTCCAGAGTACATGTGATAATCAGAGAGAGTGAGAGAGAGAAAATGAGAAAGCCCCCAAAGGGAGCTGGCCACACCCTAATCCTTTCTCCTCCATTCTCCTCTTAGGATTTTGGGCACACGGCACAACTGGCCATGTGAGATCCAGCCACCATAACTACCACACCGCTGGCTGGCCCCAAAATATTCTTAATTTAAACACGATTTAGAAGTGCCCACCACAATTTATTTAGGCCTTGAATTATTAAACTGATTTCAATTTAAGCCTCTGGGTTTCTCAGCATTTTTTCTTTATTTCTGATCTTATTCTTACAAAATCAAAGATCCTAGGTTCTGACTAAAGGGCCTGGCAACATCTCCCTAAAAGTGAAGCTATTCGTTCATACTTGAATCAAATACTTGAAGCTTTATTTTAACGGACTTTTAAATTTTCCTTTACTGTATTGACCTCTAATCAATCTTACATGAAAGAATACATATTTTAATGTTTTAAAATGAAAATTGATCAGTTTTTGGTAACTGCTTCTTTGATTTGACTTCTGGTATTTTAGTGAATTAAGGACACAATGGCAAGATGTACTGCTCATGTAACAATTATATTTAATAAAAGCTCATTTAATATTAAAATTGCTAAATATTATCTTTGCTGTAAAATTAAGGGTAATATAATCACTTGAATTGCTGGAGCTTTGGGACTAGAATTAACAATGTGAATAATATTATGATAGTCCTCCAAAAATAGAGCTTAAAAGTGAATTTATAATATGCAATTAGAATATTTGAAGTTCTGAGGTTTTATCATGCTTTACTAAAAAACCAATTTCGATTCTGAGGTGGCTACTGAACTTGAGCTGTGAAATATTGCTTCCAGGGACTGAAAATGAAGATCTGCTGAGACTTCACTCTCTAGGTTCATTTCTAGAGTGGTAGGGCAACCTCTCTATCCTTCTCTCCATCTCTGTGTCTTTCTCTGTCTCTCTGTGCCTCCTTGTGTCTTTCATGTTTTTAAAAAGCAATTTTTTTGAAGTAAACTACTTTCTGGGCTCTCGAGCTCCTCCTTTATCTTGCCAATTCATGCCTGTTCACCTCTCATTTATGAGAGGCACAAACCCAGGTCTACCCTGAGAGGGCTACTGAACTTGAGCTGTGAAACATTGCTTTCACGTGGCACACAGGCACCACGCAGTATTCAGTTTTTGTTTTTAAAATTAAAATATAAAATGCTTTTATTGTTTTTCTCTTCTTTTTTCATTTTTGTTTTTTATTTCTTTTCTTCTTCTTCTTCTTCTTCTTCTTCTTCTTCTTCTTCTTCTTCTTCTTCTTCTTCTTCTTCTTCTTCTTCTCCTTCTCTTTTCTTTTCCTTTTTCTTTTAACTTCATCCCTTGGGCTGCTCAGCCTCCACACACTGAGCCTCTAGACAGGTCTAAGTGAACAGTACCAAACATCTGAATACTATTGGAGTCAGAATATTTTTCAATTCCCACTGAGTCTGATGCACAGAGTGAAAAATGGAACAGAAGATAGATTGCCGATCACCTCCTCCTGCATGCCTCTGAATGCTCAGATTGAACCTCAAAAATTAGGAAGAAACACAACCCATCAGATGACCAGAAATCCTTGCAGGGCCACATGAAATATGAGAAAGCAAGAAAATACCTCTCCTTCATGGGAAAATAATAACTCCTCTTCATCCACTGTCAGTACGATGGAATTAATGGAATTGTCAGATAAAGGATTTAGAATATTCATAGTGACAAAACTAACAGAGACTCAAGAGGAGAGGGAACTCCAGAATATGCAGAAAGAAAGAACCTATGATTTCCAGTAGGTGAGGAAGTTCTTGCATGATCTGAAAGAGGAAATACACACCATAAAAAAGAATCAAACAGAGCTGGTAGAGATGAAGGCTGTAATACAGGAAATCAAAACCTCCCTTGAAAGTGTTAAAAGCAGATCAGATCATACAGAAGATCGAATCTTGAGTGTAGGAGACAGAATCACTGACCTAGAAAAATACACCATGAAAATAGCCCAAAAAATGAAAATAATATAAAAGAAATACTAGATACCATGAAATGTCCAAACATCCAGATAATTGGTATCCCAAAATGTGAAGAGACTAATAAGGGCATTGATAATCTATTCTATGAAAACCTGGAAGAAAACTTGCCAAACCTAGAGAGGCATTCAAAAACCAGTCCCAAGAAATACAAAGGACCAGAAATAGAATCAACCCAAGAAGATCTTCTCCAGACACATTTTAGCCAGACTGACCAAAACCACAGTCAAAGACAAGATACTAAGATTGGCAAGAGAGAAACATCAATTACCTACAAAGGATATCCCATCAAACTAACAGCAGACCTCATCAGAAACAATGCAAGTAAAGAAAGAATGGGAAAATACATTCAAAGTGTTAAGGGAAAAACAATTTCAACCAATAATAGTGTACCGGAAAAATTATCCTTCATATGGGAAGAAAAGACAAGAACATTCTCAGATAAACAAAACCTGAAAGAATTTACCAACACCAGACCAACTCTCCAAGAAATTCAAAAGGCAATGTTGTACCAAGAAAACTAAATACAGACACACGGAAATAAGAGTTCAAAAACAACTAAGAAAATGGCCAACTTAATGATAGGCATAAGTCTGGAGTTGAATGTTATCTTCCAGAATTTAAATGGGAAGATGGGACCACAAAAGAAGATAGATAAAGTACATGACACTGAACTGGGGAAATAGAATCTTATGACTTGTGCCTAGAGCATTACTGATTTTCTTCTATGCTTTATTTTCCAGATTTAAGGATTTTTGTCTTGTATTGAGCTGCCAATAGGTTTATGTATCTACTATTTGAATAGAATCCTAACCTGTTTCCTGGCTTTAAGTTTTAAGCAAAGCTCTCTTAGCATTTTTTTTTTTAATTAAAGCTACAACTGCTTTTCTTGAAATTACATTTCAAAAAATACATTTAAAAATAACTATTTAATGACTGCAGTAAGCTATATAGCGTCAGCTAGATGCTACTTTATAGTATATTCACTCTACTCAGAGTTTCGCTCCTAAAGTCAGACATGTGTTTACAGATATGGATATATCAGCTGAACTTACTATTGAAAGTAGTTATATTAATTAAGATATTTTGTGAATCAATAAATGTGGGAGAAAAAAAGGAATGGAAGGCAAGTGTAGTCACCAGAGACAGTGCAAAAGGAGGGTGGGAAATGACACAGGGTGAGAAATAGGGGGGAAAATATATATATATGAAACAATAAATAGAAAATTATTTGTTAATGATAACATGTATGATTAAGTCACTGTGCAGTATTTCCTGGGTGGGAAATCACATTTTTTATATGCTCCGATGATACTCAGTAAATTAATGCAAAATTAATTTTTAAAAATTTTTATTTAACTAACAGGAGAGGGAGTAGATTTGGTACAAAAACACCTGTGCAATTAATGCAGACACCAAAACCTTCACTTCCTCTTTCTCCAATGGGTCATACTGACATCAGGACTTTTGCAAACCACATAAAGCCTTCCCTTCTGAACCTCAGAACCAAAATTTATTATTACCAAAAGTGTTTTTGGCAAGTTATGAGCAGAAAGCATCTGGAAGTCAAAGAATCACAACTGTTCATAAATTGAAAATTAATCCTAGGAAAAAACAACACAGATACACAAGTTTTTTATAAAGTTCAACTATATAGTTCTCTCACTATAATGAAAGGAGAGACTGAATTTGCCTAAGCATTTTATATTTTTCATTTTTCTCTTAAAAACTACTTGGTTCTGGGGACCAGCAGGTGGCAGGGTGGTTAAGGCGTTGGACACTCCCACATGGCTGACGCGGTTCAAATACTGGACCTGGTAGCTTGCTTTCTCACTTTCTCTCTCTCTCTCTGTCTCTCTCATGTACCTCTCTCTGGTCAAATTAAAATAAATGAATGAATAAGTAAAATTAAATAAATAATTATTTTTTAAAAATTAAAAAATAAACTACCTGGTTTTTTATCTACAGGTTAAAGAGAGATCGAAATCAATGATGTCTAAAATGAAGTAGGAGCAGAGAGGCCATGTATCCTAGGAAGTTCACAAGATAACTGAAACATAAAAATAAAAGTATTAAAATTTCTATTTATATTTTTTAATCCAAAAGGAAAGAATTAAAAATGTACTAATATTTAATAAAATGACTATAGCACATGAATAAACCTTCTAATAGAGTAGATACATGTTGGGTTATCCCGAAATGCTTTACTAATAAAGTACAGCAGTCTTCCTTGATCTGAGGCTTTTCCTTACTCTAGGTCAACCACGGTCTGAAGACAGGTGAGTAGAATCCAACAAGATTCTTTGAGAGAGAACACATTCACATAACTTCTACTACAGAATATTGTTAAAATTATTCTACTTTACTATTGGTTATTATCAATCTCTTACTGTATCCAATTTATTGGGTTGTTAGAATAGTCATTTTTTCTATGCAAAAATGCATCATGACTTTTCCGACAACCCAATATAAACTTTATCATTGGTAATACAGGGAAAACAGTTTATACGGGGTCCAGTACTATCTGTGGCTTCAGGCACCCATTGAGGGTCCTGGAATATACCTCCTGAGACAGTGTAGATGATTTACTATGCAGTAAAAGAAGCAAAAGAAGAGGATCCTGGATTAACTCTTTAAAAATACAAACCTGGGGGACCAGCAGTTAGCGTAATGGCTATGTCGCTGGACTCCCACGTAGTCAACAGCGGTTGGTGTCCCGGACCTGGTGGCTTAAAACTCACGCCAGGTGCGTGTGCGTGCATGCCCAAGATCCTGAGAGGAGAATGGAGGAGAAGGGATGACGGCATGGTCATCACCCCTGGGGGGTGATTTCTCGCTTTCTGTCTCCTCGTCTCTCTCTGTCTGGCGAGCGCGTGTGCCCTATAGCAAAAACCTCTCAAAAAAAAAAAAAAATACAAACCTGGTCATTGGAGCTGTTCACTATCCTTTGCAGGTTAGATAGGCATCCATAGAATCTATCACACACAGAGAATCAGTCCAGAGTTGACAGTGATCCAGAGGAAATTTCCAGACACTGTATTACATATTTAACTGCTCTCCAAACCTGAATGTCAGTATCAATTTCGAATTGCTTAAAAAATTAAAAAAAAGAACTTAACTTTTTTTCATCAAGTGGCATTGTTATTCACCCCATGACTACAATGTTGGCTCTAAAATCTCTTGTAATCTTTTAAATATTTCTCCCTTCTCTGTTCCATGCTCAATTAAAATAAAGTAAAAACAGTGCCAGAATTGTCATTATTGTTTTGCGAAAACATTTATGACAAACAAAATGTATGCAACATGTGGGGTGCCAGCAGGGGAGAATGATAAAACTGTTATTTCCCGAGTCCACAACGTGTTCCTAATTCGCAAAATAAAAAAGACAGAAATGTAACTATTATATGTCTGTTTGCTCGGTCCTGATATCTTCCTTTTAGACTTATGTTCTTTTTATACTATGCAGTCAAAATATTATGAAGAGTCTTCAAAAGTACATGGAAAATGCAAATTATGAAAACACTATGCGTGGATTTCAAAAAAAATTTTCACCAAAATGAACTTGTGCTTTAATTCCATTTTTTATGAACCTTTTGAAGTGCTCTTGTAATTTTTAACAAATATTGAACATTTTTCTTTATGCTGGGCATCATAAAAGAGATGGTAAAATATATATAAGATTTAAACTTGTCCTTTCTAGAAATAAGATATTTCTAAGTGTGTGTGTGTGTGTGTGTGTGTGTGTGTGTGTGTTTTCTTCTTCTTTATGAGTTTTCTACTTTTGTCATGGTGGGGAAATGTCTTACACTGTGGCCTTTCAGAAAACCAGCTAATTTCTTAGTAGCCTAAACATACCAACCATAGTTCCAGGTATAGCTTTCCTACTTGCTTTCTCCTGCTATAATGCTTTGATTATGACACAGATATCTAGTGTAGACACAGAGTCCAAAACACCTAAAATATCCAGAGACCATAAGCTTTCCATTTTATCTTCACAGAATTTTTGGTTGAGTAAAAAATAGGTATCAGCAAGTTAGCTGTTATACCTTTAAAATGCATCAGAGATTTTAAAAACAACGCTGTGTATGCAAGCTATTTTAACTCTTCCTTTTTTAGCTGTACAATATAAAGGGGGAAAAAAAAAAACTCCCTAGCTGGAAAAGAAAAATTAGTTCCCTTCATGACGGAATATAGAATTTTAAGAACTGGGAATATCTATCCCAACTCTTCACTCTACCAGGTTTGCATCAGTGCTGCTCCCCAGTAGTCTGCTCAATTCTTTAACTTTTGGGTATAGAAAGATAAAGACAGAAGAAAGAGAAAAAGAAAATAAGGGTGGAAGCATGTCCGTAAGAGGTAAAAAGAACAGAATTCAGATATAATTCTGCTCCTCTGTCCCCTAATCCTCTTCTATCCAAGCAGGCTGCCTCCTGCGAGCCATGGCCTAGTGATCTCTTACCAGGCTGAGCAAGCATTTCCCTGCCTGCTCCTCTTAACACTCTCCTCTCATCTTTGGATAATGAGAATCGGGTGGGGAAGTTAGGGTCCACAGGATTTATATGCTTAACTCATGTTTAGCATTCGGTGAGGCAGCCAGCAAGCTGACATTCACAGCATACCAAAAAGCAGACGTGTTTATTCCTAATAACTTTGAGTTTGACTCTAGGATGTACTTAGCAATAAAGCTCTCTGTGATATAGTAAGACCAATTCAGATATAACATCTTGATTGATTGATTGATTTTCAAATTTCTATTTAGGTACCATTTACTGAATATAATCAAGAAGAAGAAAAAAACGGCCAAGCTAAAATCAAAAGAAAAGAAAAAGAAAGAAAGAAAAAGGCAATTACCAACTAATTTTTCAGAATATATGTCTTTTAATTTATTCATTTATTTCTTCCATAAGATATAGACATAGAGAGAGAGAGAAAGATGGCACCCCTAATAGGATCTTGACACCATGATTCACCCCCAGACTTCACCAGCCCTGGATCATGGACACCCAAGTGCCCAGGATACTCAAAGAGGTCTCCAGACTTAAACCGGGAATCTTCCCATGCGAAACTGTTACCAATCAAATCAAATCCAGCTGCTGCTGCTTGTGGTCACTGAAATGAGAAGCAGAGACTAGAGGAGGATGTCTATTCTCTAACAGTTACGAGAGACAGTCAGCAAGCACCATCACTGTCTCAAAGAGCTCAGCGTGCTCTCAGTATCTACACGTACAAAACACAAGCACGCGCAAACTGTTCCTCACTACAGTCGATCAGAGTCAGTACTTCCCCCTGAGAGACCATCCTGATTCCTTCAAATACCCACTCCTGCTTTCTCGTGAGACCATTCCTCAAATAGAGTTTCCCATGACTCGACATTTGGTCAGGTTCTCATTTGAGACCTTCCTTCATTTCAAAATGGCTACAGTCCTGCTAAACCTTAAACTGGCCTGCTACAAAATTGTTCTGCAAATGTCATATTTTACTGCTGTGCCCCAATTTGCCCCATTTCATTTTTTCAAACATTGCTTATTACCATTTATTCTGCAAGTATTTGTATAGTAATCCCTGAGATTATAGCAGTATTCTCTTCCCTTTCCGCAGATATTTTTGCCACCTCCCTCAAAAATAATTACACATAAACATATATTCATATAAATATATATACACACACACACATGTAGTGTGTGTGTACATGAGGGTACTTCAAAAAGTTAGTGGAAAATGAAATTAGCATGAGTTTATATTGGTGCCCCCCAAAAAAACAAAATCCATGCATAGATTTTCCATAACATGCATTTTCCATGAACATTTGAAGAACTCTTCATATATAATATATATCTCTGTGTGTGTGTGTATAGATGTAGATGTAAACACAAAATTTCTTCAAAAAGTTTATTGAAAACAAAGCTAATGTACAAGTTTATTTTAGTGTAAAAAAAGCTCAAAACCCATGCATAGTTTTTTCATAAAACGTACTTTCC
The DNA here is from genome assembly GCF_000334495.1 of Tupaia belangeri chinensis. Taxonomy (NCBI): domain Eukaryota; kingdom Metazoa; phylum Chordata; class Mammalia; order Scandentia; family Tupaiidae; genus Tupaia; species Tupaia belangeri. Next base: position 668,769 of record NW_006203686.1, read on the forward strand.
ATGAACTTTTTGAAGACCCACCCCAGTATGTATTTTGGATGGGAACTTACTCATTTACTGCCCATGAACAGATCCCATCTTTACCCAGATCAAAATTTCAAATGCTTCCCCTTTCTTTCAACATGGGGATGACTCCTCCCCTACATGGGAATTGATGTTTGTAGTCTGAATCCCACACTAACATCCTATGGACCTTCTCACAGCATCATGCCCTTCACGTTGAAAACTCTAAGACTGAAGCTTTACTCCATGCAATAAATTCTCCATAGAATCTTCTTTTTTTTTTTTTGGAGAGGTTTTCATTATAGGGCGCGTGCACTCGCCAGACAGACAGAGAGAGACATAGAGACAAAAAGCAAGAAATCACCCCCCAGGGGAGATGGTCATGCCACAATCCCTTCTCCATTCTCCTCTCGGGATCTTGAGCACGCACGCACACGTGCCCAGCGTGAGTTCTAAGCCACCGGGTCTAGGACGCGAACCACAGTTGACTACGTGGGAGTCCAGCAACATAGCCATTACACTAACTGCTGGTTCCCTCCACAGAATCTTCTTACAGTCTATCATTTTGTGAACAGAGACACAAGTTACCTTTAATTCTAAGATAGCAGTCCTAGTGCATTATGCAGGGGGTTAGCTATAACTGACATCTTTAGAGCGATGAAATATAGACACTGTATTAGTGTCTTGGGAATGTGATAGCAAGTTACCACCACAAGGTAGCTTGAAACCATGGAAATGTGTTTTCTCACAGCTCTGGAAACTAGAAGTTCAACCTCAAGGTATCAGTGGCCCCACACTCCCCAGATGTTCTAGAGATGGTCCTTGCCTCTTCCCACTGCTGGTGGCTCCAGATGTTCCTTGGCTTGTGCTGAATCTCCCTCCTCCCCATCTTCATGCCCCTATACCTCTTAGGTGTACTTCTGCTCTGTGTCTGTTGCCTCTCTCAAAGATATATTTGCAACTGGGTCTCAATATGGGGAGGAGACGTGACCGCTTCACAACACAACAGCCATTGAAACACGTAGGGATCCATGGAGGAGCAAGGCATTAAGCTGTCACAGCTAGTGGAGGGGTTAGGCTGAAGAGTGGCCCTATGCCTTCCGCAACTCAGACTGATAACTCAACGGCTCTTGAAACAAGACAGCCCCAGTGATTTGCAGGGCCCAAGGAAAAATGAAACTGGGGCTTTTTGTGCAAATCATTAAGAATACCAAGATAACAAGGCCTGCTAAAAAACTGGCCTGCTACAAAACTGTTCTGCACATACTGTATTTTACTGCTGTGCCCCAACTTATCCCCCTCTATATCATTATTCTTAAACATTTCTAATTACCATTTATTCTACAAGTATTTATATAGTGTTCTCTGAGATACTATATCTCAGGGCCCTGCGGAGTTGAGATCCTGTACAGATCAAATGCACATGAAACCGCCATGCTCGGACACAGTGTTCAGTTCAGGTTTCTATCCTAGCAAAGAATGTTCTTTTGTTTCTTATTAATGGTAACCTTCAGAGGTTACCCTTCCTGAAAAAGAGTGGGACAAACGTCCCCTATACCTCAGTGTGTCAGAGAGCCAAGGCAAGGTGCATTGGCAGCTGGCAACAGACACAGAACTTCTCAGACCTGAATGAGAGGCCACGAACCATAAGATGTCTCCCAGGTGATGAGAGAGGATGACAGGAATGAACAGAACTAGGCCTCTTGAAGAGCGTCAAAAGAAAGAAAACCGTCTTCACAGTACAGTTAGTAAAGACTCTAACCAAACCTTGAGTAGGCAAATTTACTAAAGGCAAATTTACTAAGCTAAATATAGATAGATCCTAGCATACAGAAATAATAATACATAATACATTAATGTGTATGTGCTAATATTTTCTAACACATAGTAATATAAGAATATATATATGTATCTATTGTTTCATCCCTTTCCTCTCTACTATCTTTATCCCAAAAGCAATTAAATATTATCAAATATTATATAATGTAATATTAGTATATACATCTATATACAAATATATTAATATATCTTACTATATAGTGCTATCTTTACATAATATAACTAACATTTTATATAGTTAATAAATTATATTTGTAATATATAAAACATAAACATCAATGTAATACATTGTATTATTTTATATATAAGTTTTATATTATACATATATATTTTATACTAACGAGGGACCTGCTAGAAGAATCAAAAGAAATATTCAAACCAATGGATGTTACATGGCTCAAAACACAGGAATAGAGAAATAAGTAGCAGATGTACAAAAGAACTAGTAGAACATGCAAAGTAGATTCTAGTATAAAACTGAATTTTTTGCATCGAAATAAATTTGTACTTTAATTCCATTTTCCAATGATTTTTTTTTTAATCAGGCACATGTACTCAACAGAGAGAAACAGAGAGACAAAAGGGGAGAGAGAGAAAGCAACCCCCAGTGGGATGTGGTCAAAACACAATCCCTTCGTCTCCATTTCTTCATCCTGCTGGATTTGGGGCATGCCTGCACACATGCCTGACATGTTTTTCAAGCCACTAGGCTAGGATTCGAACTGCACAGTCAGCCTTGTGAGATCCAGTTACCTTAATCCCTAGGCCGCAGGACAACCCTGAATAGAAATGTTCGTATGTCATATCCAACCAACAGTTTAAAAGGCAATTGAATATATGCTCATATATAGTAATATACTACCATTTTTATCAAATTAAACTTGAATTAACTTTCTAGCAAAATGAATGTAATTTTATATGACATGGCATAATTTAGTCATACTCAGTCAAACTTTTGGTCATTTTCTACCAAAAGTACCCTATCCCCTGCATTTTTTTTTTTAAAAAAAAGCAGGCACATTCATAGAAAACAAGGCAGACTGCCATCAAAATCTAGCATTCCAAAATAAGCAGCTCCAGGAAACTAAAGCCCATTATAGGCTGTTATAATGACCAATCGCACTTTCATCCTGGCATTATATTTACTTCAGTAGGTGAAAAAAGTGAATGAAGAGCCAAACACATACCCTGCTTCAAGGAGCTGACACTCTAGGAAACAAAACCAAGATACACAAGCAATAAATTCCATTGGAGTCTATATTCAGAAGTTGGGATAAAGAATCTCAATTCTCCAAACCCTCAAAACTCTTGTTTCTTCATTCCAATAGAAGTGCTGTTGATTACCTACAATCTTTAGTCTGCTAGGATGCTGATGCATCTTCATGATTAGGAAACTCCGGCTCACTAGGGCCCAGTTACATTTTCAGTCACTGAAATCCTTTGCCCCTGTTTCTCTCCATGAAAATTATCATTGTACTAATAGCTAACACTGACGGAGCACTCTCCTAATTCTTTACATGAATTCTCATAAAAACATAAGGCAGGTAACAATTTTTTTAAAAAAGAAACTACTTGTTTGGTCTACACTGAAAATATATTTCCCTGTTATCTAGAGAGATGTCAATAGATCACTCCCGTAGAACACCTTTAGCTATCTCCGACCTAAAGGATCTTGGAATTATTACTATCTAGTTATGTTATTCCCGACATCTCCTAGTTACATGGAACAGGTGTATTCATTTTCTTGATAAAATGAAAGTACATCTAAAAATGCTGATTTGTTGTAAATGATCTAATTTTTTTCCTCTCTCTCTGCACATATGCACACACCCACAATGAAAAGGATTCTCACCAGAGTTTGTGTACTGATGCCAAATAAGAGGAAAAAAATATATGTAGAGTTCTGATATGCTGAAGTATTTATTCAAAGAATGGACTAAAGCCTCAGATTTCACCTAGAAACTGGCAATCTGGATTATAAACTAGAGAAGGGAGTGCTTGCATAATTAAAACCATCGCAAAACTATAAAAAGCAAAGTGATATATTATATACTTAGAAAATCTATGAATCAAAAATCCATCACCGTTTCATTGCATGGGTGTTCTTAAAATAGTGATTTCAAACATCTCAAATATTCTGTCTTGAATACATTTTACATAAATACTTAGTACACTCAGCTGTCTCATATTCATTTTTTTGTTTCTTTGCTGATTTTTTTTTTGAGAGGTTCTTGCTATAGGGCGTGTACGCTAGTCAGAGAGACAGAGAGAGACAGAGAGACAGAAAGAGAGAAATCACCCCCCAGGGGGGATGGCCATGCCACAATCCCTTCTCCTCCATTCTTCTCTTGGGATCTTGAGCTCACACACACCTGGCATGAGTTTAAGCCACCAGGTCTGGGACTCAAACCGCAGTCGACTACATGGGAGTCCAGTGACATAGCCATTACGCTAACTGCTGGTCCCCTCTTTGCTGATTTTTTTTTTAAATGTTGACTATCACTTTAGGTTATTCCCCTGAGTGTTTTGAAACTCATTCTACCAAAAGTAGCCTATCCCCTAACTCCACATCCCAAAATCAAGCCAATACAGATACATACACATGTGCCTAAACTGAGATACTGAAGGATGAATCCAAATTCACAAGACCCATCAATAGCACAACAGACATTTAAAATACAAATATGTGTACATTTTAGTTCAATCAATGTCCTGCCCACTGAACCATGCTACTTCTCAAGGCACCCAGTACATTGTCACTGATCAGCAATTGCCAAGTGTTTAACTACCAATAAAAATAGCTTTGTCTTCAACCCATGAATGATACCCAGGTCAAAGCAAAACTGCTTCCAAACATCACATTATTGTCCCATCTATTGTTTCCAAATTCTGTGCTGTAGCCAGCCAATACAAATCAGCCTTTCTTGGTGGGGTTATTACCTTTCTAACACAGCCATAGCTCCCCAGCTAGAATAGCAGCCCTGACTAAAGCAAATACCAGCACTACCATTCTGGAAAGAGGGGCATAAATGTGGACAACCAGTGGTGCCAGCTTCCCCTGCCAGGTGAACACATGACATGGCATCACGGGACTTCTCAACAAAGGCGTATTTGCTTACTTCCTGACACAGAGGGTTAGATGGGACTCATTGGGTGTTTATTGAAGTTTGCCACTCTTTATTTCCTGTGCCTACATCAAACTTCCTCTATCTAGAACTTTTTCTGATGACCTGGACTTTTGTAGTATCCAGTTTACTTCCAAACCATCAGTTTAAAATAGGGGTTATTCACTGAATCAGTGCAGTTAAAAACACGTTCCAGTGGTACACTTCTATTTTTTGATGTTTGTATATATGCCTTATTCCAGTAACTCTTCCATTCTGTCAACAGAAAGCATATAAAGGATATTTCAAAAAGAAAACAAATTTGATAGTTATGAAGTGTTGAAACCAGAAGGTCCTAAATTCTGACTTCTATATAATAGAAAACTGAGGCCCATAGAAGTTGAAAGACTCTCTCAGAGAGCACAAACCAGACTACTGTCTAAGCTGCAATGAGGCTCCCACACTCTCTGTTGAAACTTACCATCTTCCACTGAGTGCTGCTCCCATTACACTGCCAATGTAGTAGCATTTTCCACAACCAGTCATGACACAGCAACAAGTAACTTCACATGGTAGTATTAGCTTTTATTCTAATTATTGGCTATTTATTTTCTTTACATTGACTTACAAACATGGAAAGTATTTTAATATCTCTTCTTTCTTTCACTGTTAATCATCAGAATATCAGAACAATAAAAACAGAAATCATCTCTCCATTTTATAATTACTTAAAAGAAGATATGCATGAACTGAACTGGTTTTAGGGTTCAACATCATGGGAACCATAATATAGTATAGTGGTTCTTTACTTTTTTTTTTTTTTTTAGAGAGAGGTTTTTGCTACAGGGCACGTGCGCTCGCCAGAAAAACAGAGAGAGACAGAGAGACAGAAAGCGAGAAATCACCCCCCAGGGGGGATGGCCACGCTGCAATCCCTTCTCCTCCATTCTCCTCTCCGGATCTTGGGCACACACGCACACGCGTCCGGCGTGAGTTTTAAGCCACCGGATCTGGGACGTGAACCGCAGTCGACTACGTGGGAGACCAGCGACATAGCCCTTACGCTAACTGCTGGTCCCAGCATAGTGGTTCTTGATAATAGCTGCATAGTTGAAACATCTAAGAAAAGTCTTAAACTCTCAATAGTCAGGTAACGGTTAAAACCAATTATAAAAAAGATCTATGATGTTGAGACTGATGCATCAGTATTTTTAAAACCCTCTGAGAAATTCCAACTTGTAGCCGAGTGTGAGGATCACTGACACCAACACAACATATCATATTATATCCATCATACATTGAATTCTGCATCTGTCCTTTACAAACCTGGGCAAGTTTCCTCCTCACTCTGTGCCTCAGTGTCTTAGTCAGTAAAACAATGATGATGATAACCCCTAGCAGTGTTGTTATATGAACTGGTGTTAATATACATAAATCTCTGACACAGAACATGACAACAGACTGACAGTCAATTAATATTACATATGTGTTTATACAGAAGCCTGTTTCTATTTATGATACAATAGCTTGTATCAGAGTAAACTTCCTATAATAACAATGATAAACTTTAGACAAATATAAAAGAAGACACTGGTGTGCAGTGTAATTCGAAGCAAGCAGAAAATGAAGATACAATCCTTACACAAATGAAAGCACTCTAGGGCGCTCTACAATTTCTTGTTTTTCCCTTGACAACACACTAGAATTCAAAGAAATATACTAATAATTTAATAGCCTTCCAGATTAATAATTTTTTTTGAAGAGAGATTTTTGCTATAAGGTTCATGAGTTCACCAGAGAGAGAAAGACAAACACTCCCTTCTCCAGTCTCCTCTTAGGATTTTGGGCCCACACACACTCGCACCTGGCATGAGTTTAAGCTGCCAGGTCTGGGACTTGAACCACAGTCAACTACATGGAGTTTAGTGACATAACCATTCCACCATCTGCTGGTTCCTCCAGAAGAACTTTTAATATTTTTTAGAAAAAGACAAAATAATTCAGATGGTTTATCATCTGATGTTCAGCATTCAATGAAAAATGATAAGACATACAAAAAAATACATAAAAAATACGACTGTATCTAATCAGAAAAAATAGTCAATACGAGCAGGTCCTCAGGTGATTTAAGTGTTAAAATTAGAAGACTTTAAAAGTTAGTAAAATTGTTGGGACCAGCAGTTAGCGTAATGGCTATGTCGCTGGACTCCCACATAGTCTACCGTGGTTCACGTCCCGGACCCGGTGGCTTAAAACTCATGCTGGGTGCATGTGCATGTGTTCCCAAGATCCCAAGAGGAGAATGGAGGAGAAGGGATTGTGGCGTGGCCATCCCCCCTGGGGGGTGATTTCTCGCTTTCTGTCTCTGTCTCTCTCTGTCTGTCTGGCGAGCACACGCTCCTTATAGCAAAATCCTCTCAAAAAAAAAAAAGTTAGTAAAATTGTGATAAAGAATTTTTAAAAATGAAGGACAAAAATTGATGAATGATATAGAATACCAGCACAGAAATAGAAACCAATAAGGGGGGGGGGGGAAATTATATAACTGGAAATATGATTAATAAAAGGTTTATTGAGTCAACTTAATTGCACACTAGACCTACAGAAGAAAGAATCAGTCAATTAACTCAAGACAGAAACATGAAAACAAAAGATTAAATATAAGGATACTTTTAAAGTGAAATTTTTGAATTAAAGTACACGTTTATTTTGCACAAAGAAAAGTTTGGGTATCTATGCATAGTTTTTTGATAATACACATTTTCCAAAAACTTTTTAAAGACCCCCTCATATACATAGCAGAGTATCCAATATCTGTGAGGCAATAATTTGTGATCTAAAATATGTAACCAAGATCCCAAAAGAAGATGAGGATAAAATGGCTTAAGATAATGGCTAAGACATTTTCAAAAATGGGTAAAAATACATCAACAAGTTTTTAAAAAGTTGTAAAGCTCAAGCAGGATGCTATGGTTTGAATGTGTCCCTCAAAAGTTTATGTACTAATTGGGGCCAGCAGATGGCAGAATGGTTACGTCACTGGACTCCCACATGGCAAGCCATGGTTTGAGTCCTGGACCTGGTGGCTTGAGAAATCACTCTGGGCACATGTGCATGTGTGCCCAAGATACCAGGAGGACAATGGAGGAGAAGGGATTGCAGTGTGGCCATTTCCCCTAGGGAGTGATTTCTTGCTTTCCTTTTCACTGTCTCTGTCACCCTCTCCCACGCCAACCCCAGCAATCACATGTGCCCTAAGGCAAACCCCCCCCCACCAAAAAAAAAAAAAAAAGAAAGAAAAATAATAATGCAAATTAAAACAAAATTACTTTTTTCTTGAATCAAAACACGCCATACTTATGACTTGCATGGATAACATTGACCGGGTATAACTCAACAGGTATAGAAAGTGCTAAGAGTGCTTCTGCTGAAGGGCCTGCCCCATGGTGTAGTGATAAGGTGCTGCTCAAAAGAGGCTGATGACACATAGCAACAGTGGTCTGAATGCTTGGCCCAGTCAGCCTGAAACATGCTGGGCACATGTTTGAACACTCAAGAGCCAGTTGCCTGGAGGAGACGAATCACAGCGTGACTCCAGACCTATGGAGAGTGCTCCAATCTCTCTCCTTCACACACATATGCATCCATGTGTTCTATCAGGAATAGAGGGGAAAAAACTTCTGCTTAAAAGGGAAGGAATGGGACAGTCTCAACATTAAACCATGTAAAGATGCTATGACTAGGCACTCCCTGATTGCTATTGGCATGTGCTGCACCTTAACGCTATTAGAAAATTTCTCTGGCCACCTGGCATGGTAGCACTGCTCTATGGCAAAAATTACTTAAAGCTGGAGGATTGTGCATCAAGTCTATCTCTCTCTGTCTCTCTAAACATGGCTGACCATGGTTTAAGTCCTGCACCTGGCAGCTTGCTTTGTCACTTTCCCTTTTTCTCTCTCTATGTCTGTCTGGTGAGAGCATGTGTCCTGTAGCAAATTTAAAAATGATAATAATGATGATAAATAAAAAAGTAATTGATAAAAACAAAAAAAAAAAACTCTCTCTGAGTGGTTGATGCCAACAAATTGATCCAATTCTAGCAAAAAGAGCCCAGATTACCCTTCCCACCCTGTCAAGTACTTCTTTTATTTATTTATTTTTTAAGATTTTTACTATAAAGCACACACAGTCGCTGGAGAGACAGAGAGAGGCAAAGAGACAGAAAGTGATAAATCACCCTCTGTAAGGGGATAGCCATAGCTCAATCCCTTCTCCTCCATTCTCCTCTCAGGATTTTGGGCATGCACACATTTGTGCCCAGTCTGAGTGTCGAGCTGCTGGTCCAGGACTTGAACCTCTGTTTTCCATGTGGGAGTTCAATGCCTTAACCACTATGCCACCTACTGAACCCAAGCCAAGTACTTCATAATTACAATTTTAACTGTAGTATGATATCTAGAAATCAAGACCTAATAGAATAAAATTTTTATTTATTTTTAAAAGAATTTTTTAATTTAACTTTATTTATTAATTTATTTTTAATTTGACCAAAGAGGGACAGAGTGAGAGAGAGGGAAAGTGAGGAAGCAAGCCACAAGTTCCAGGACTTAAACCCATGGCCGGCCATGTAGGAGTTCAGCTTCCCTAGCCACCATGTCATCTGCCAGCCCCAATGCTTTTCAAACAATAAAATAAAATATATTTTTGTGTACATGTGTGTGTGTGTACGTGTGTGTGTGTGTTCAGCAATCTTCTTGAGTTCCTCTCCTTCTTCAATTATGATTACTTATTGTTCTTTGTGGCAGACTATTTTTGGAAAAGACACAACAATTGCTCTATATGTAATACCATACTAAAAAGGGGTGGTAGGATACTGATTTGAAATTTTCATTGTCCCATATACAGGTTATTGTACATTTGTCCAAATCCATAGGATATGAAACACTAAGAGTGAATCCTACTATAAACTCCAGGCTTTTGAGTGATAACGACACATTAATGGAGGCTTATCTATTGTAAAAAATGTTCCATCCAGGAGAGAATGTTGATAATAAGACAGGCAGTGCCTGTGAAGGGTCAGGGGGCATATGGGAAACCTCTGTACTTTTCTCTCATTCTTGCTGTGAATCAAAATGACTCTTAAAAAAAAAAAGTCTTTTTGTCCATTGTTCTTATTTTCATCATCCCATTCCTAACAAAAGACAGGCATGGCCGAAAAATGGCATGGGAGTCACAGGCACACACACAGAGATAAAAAGCTTATGCAGTGCATTTCTGCGTCTACCTGAGCATTTCCAGATGCAAAAGGAAAGGGATGAATTGCAAACCGCTCCGATGAACTTGCTTTATTTTACACTGTTACAGTTGCTGTGTATTTTCTCCTACAGACCGGGAAAAAAATCCTAATTAAAGAGAAGAAGGATGTTGGAGGAGGAATGACGTAAAAAACAAAATCTAGGAAACTGACTTCAATATTTTATTTTATAGTTTTCTGCTTGGGGCATTTCCCCTTTTTTTTTTCTTTTCTTTTTTTTTTTGTTGGTAGAGCACACAGAAAAGTCTGACTTCCACACAAATGAGAGAAAATTTTTGTCTTATAAATTAGAAGTCATCTGACAAATACAGCAGCTCTAGTCAAAGACATTATTTAGGGCTAATTTTTATTAGGAATTAGAACATCCAACTGTCTGTACTTCACAAGTGACTAGTCCTATGGGAAAGTAACTTGGTGATATATGCTCACATGCCAGTCTTTGAGGATCTCAAGACAAATATGAACTCCATGTGATTCATTTTACACTGTGGAAGGAAACACAGTATGGAAATCCATCCATGGATTTTGAGAACCATGATTATAAAGAGTCAGAAGAAAACAAATAGTTGAGTAAATCTTTCCTAGAAAATGTATCATTTATTGAAAGAAGGAAAAACCCTAATGTCAAAGATTATGATAAATGTGAATAGAGAGATATTTTATTGGGTTGTAGCGAAAGTCATGATACATTTTTCCATAGATAAAACAGACAAATGTGTCATGACTTTCCCAGTGAGCTAATATATAGATAGTTCATTTCATTGCATAAATAATTACTACCATTTTTTATTATTTAGATGATCAGTTTTCATAGTCTAGTACACTAACACCTATCTTCTTTTTCTTGTAATCTTTTATTCTGCAAGGCAACCATTGGGTGAGCCTTTTTTGAAGGTACGCATTAATAAAGAATAATGTGGTCCCATTTTAAAAAAATCTTGATGTGTTTCAAACTCGTATTATTTATAAAACTTAGATGAACTCGTGAAAATATTATTCAGCCTTTCTTCTCCAAAAGATATAAAAGAGAAGAGGAGACTAGACAGAGGACTCTTAAAAGGAAAACAGAAGTCAAAGCAAATAAACAAGCAGATGAAATAACAAACAATCAAAACCATCATATTGGCTTCTTGTGATCTTTCACAATCAAGAAATGAAACATTTTCATCGTCCCTAAAGGTATCTTCCTGATTGTGATGGTGATCTTATATATATTTTTGTGTACATGTGTGTGTGTGTACGTGTGTGTGTGTGTTCAGCAATCTTCTTGAGTTCCTCTCCTTCTTCAATTATGATTACTTATTGTTCTTTGTGGCAGACTATTTTTGGAAAAGACACAACAATTGCTCTATATGTAATACCATACTAAAAAGGGGTGGTAGGATACTGATTTGAAATTTTCATTGTCCCATATACAGGTTATTGTACATTTGTCCAAATCCATAGGATATGAAACACTAAGAGTGAATCCTACTATAAACTCCAGGCTTTTGAGTGATAACGACACATTAATGGAGGCTTATCTATTGTAAAAAATGTTCCATCCAGGAGAGAATGTTGATAATAAGACAGGCAGTGCCTGTGAAGGGTCAGGGGGCATATGGGAAACCTCTGTACTTTTCTCTCATTCTTGCTGTGAATCAAAATGACTCTTAAAAAAAAAAAGTCTTTTTGTCCATTGTTCTTATTTTCATCATCCCATTCCTAACAAAAGACAGGCATGGCCGAAAAATGGCATGGGAGTCACAGGCACACACACAGAGATAAAAAGCTTATGCAGTGCATTTCTGCGTCTACCTGAGCATTTCCAGATGCAAAAGGAAAGGGATGAATTGCAAACCGCTCCGATGAACTTGCTTTATTTTACACTGTTACAGTTGCTGTGTATTTTCTCCTACAGACCGGGAAAAAAATCCTAATTAAAGAGAAGAAGGATGTTGGAGGAGGAATGACGTAAAAAACAAAATCTAGGAAACTGACTTCAATATTTTATTTTATAGTTTTCTGCTTGGGGCATCTCCCCTTTTTTTTTTCTTTTCTTTTTTTGTTTGTTGGTAGAGCACACAGAAAAGTCTGACTTCCACACAAATGAGAGAAAATTTTTGTCTTATAAATTAGAAGTCATCTGACAAATACAGCAGCTCTAGTCAAAGACATTATTTAGGGCTAATTTTTATTAGGAATTAGAACATCCAACTGTCTGTACTTCACAAGTGACTAGTCCTATGGGAAAGTAACTTGGTGATATATGCTCACATGCCAGTCTTTGAGGATCTCAAGACAAATATGAACTCCATGTGATTCATTTTACACTGTGGAAGGAAACACAGTATGGAAATCCATCCATGGATTTTGAGAACCATGATTATAAAGAGTCAGAAGAAAACAAATAGTTGAGTAAATCTTTCCTAGAAAATGTATCATTTATTGAAAGAAGGAAAAACCCTAATGTCAAAGATTATGATAAATGTGAATAGAGAGATATTTTATTGGGTTGTAGCGAAAGTCATGATACATTTTTCCATAGATAAAACAGACAAATGTGTCATGACTTTCCCAGTGAGCTAATATATAGATAGTTCATTTCATTGCATAAATAATTACTACCATTTTTTATTATTTAGATGATCAGTTTTCATAGTCTAGTACACTAACACCTATCTTCTTTTTCTTGTAATCTTTTATTCTGCAAGGCAACCATTGGGTGAGCCTTTTTTGAAGGTACGCATTAATAAAGAATAATGTGGTCCCATTTTAAAAAAATCTTGATGTGTTTCAAACTCGTATTATTTATAAAACTTAGATGAACTCGTGAAAATATTATTCAGCCTTTCTTCTCCAAAAGATATAAAAGAGAAGAGGAGACTAGACAGAGGACTCTTAAAAGGAAAACAGAAGTCAAAGCAAATAAACAAGCAGATGAAATAACAAACAATCAAAACCATCATATTGGCTTCTTGTGATCTTTCACAATCAAGAAATGAAACATTTTCATCGTCCCTAAAGGTATCTTCCTGATTGTGATGGTGATCTTATAGGTACATTTAACTGTCAATACTCCTTGAAATCTGCATTTTAAATGCATGTGGTTTATTACACATACATTGTATGTCAACAAATATGATCACAGAAAGAAAATGAAACATTTCCTTATGGTACTCAGCTTTCTCAAAAGTCATTGCTTTGACTGTTCTCTTATACTATATATTTTGGTGAGAAGTTTTAAAACTTGTAATGCACAATAAATGCCATGTATCACAGGCATCACGTTTATTATCAATCATAAGAAAAATCACAATAAGAAGCCAACGTTATGGTTTTGATTGTTTGTCATTTCATCTGCAACTTAGAGTTCCACCTGTTAATGTTGGAAAAGTGTAAAAGTTTCATACATTATAGGAGGATACACAGAACGTGGATTGAAAGTTAAGATTCTGAAAGGCAGTAACTGTCAAGAACTATGAAGGATTTAAGTATTTACTCTACCTGCAATCTAACAAGTTACAGCCCAGCAAAAGTTTCACTGGTGCTGGTAGAAGACACAGACTTCCTAGTCAGAGAAAAAAAAAAAACAGTCTATTCTTCATGGTCATTGCAGGAGCCAAAGTATCAGCAATCTTGGTGTCAGTTCTCCAGGCTTCCATTCTTGCGAACTGATGCAAAGGGGGACAGATGGCACTTGCATGCATAGTGGTCATGTGACAATACAGGAATCCTGAATTTAGGAAACCCAAACCTTTATGGGCAATAAGCATGCCTGACCTTTGCTTCAGAAAAAGACACTATGTCTCCTCGTTCACAGATATCCATGAAAAGAGAGTCCAGAACAAAAGGTATATTTTTAAATTTTTATTTTTATACCAAAAATATACACCTTTTGTTGAGGAGGAGAAAATTAAACTTCTCATTTAAAAAAAAAAAACCTTCCATTAAAAAAGTCAATTAAGAAACTTTTTTGTGAAAAGATAAGATCCAACCACCTTAAGACAATTTAAGCATTTTAATCTAGTGTAGTTCTTATTAAAGAGATACTATGATTGCTACCCAATGGGACGGTGACTTGGGAGGACATTTCTGGAAGAGCTCTTAGTCCCTGCCTCATCTGAAATTAACCTAAGAATATTTACTTCACAGTACACATTCCCACTATCCCTTTGAATCCGCAGCTGATACTAAGGCAGGAATAACACCAACTTGTACTAATATTTCAATTTTGGATGCACTTTTTCGAAATATAAATTCAGTTTTTGAATTTTAAATTGCAGAAGTAGTACGTGAATAATTTTTCTATAAAAAATACAAAGGAAACCACTTTTCTCACCCTCTTGCACACTCCTAAGCAGTTTTTCCTGCATCATATTTATTACACATAGAAAGTGCTAGAATATTAGAGTGTTATACCACATACAGAATAAGAATAGTATTTTTTTTTTGAGAGAGAGAGAGAGATTTTTACTATAGGGTGCACACACTCACTGGAGAAACAGAAAGAGACAAAGAAACAAAAAACAAGAATCATCCCCCAGGAAGGATGGCCATATGCTGCAATCCCTTCTTCACTCTCCTCTCGGGATTTTGGGCACACACACACTCACACACCCAGTCTGACTTTTAAATCACCAGATCCAGGACTCCAGCCACAGCTGACTATGTGGATTCCAGCAATGTAAGCATTACACCATCCGCTGGCCCCAGGATTGCATTTTCAATAAAAAGAGATTTCAAAAGTGAAATGACCCGCATGAGAAGACAGCGATTTAGTTGTTGCTGGGACCACTTGATTACAATTTGGAAGGAGGATACTAGAAGAAATCAAAAGCTTCTTCTAGTTTTTGGTAGTCTGAAAGAAAAGGCAGAGAAAGAGGAAGAAAGGGAGAAAGTTCGAAAGTACTTTGAAACCCCCCAAAAAAAAAAAAAAAAAAAACCATTAATAGTATAAATAAAGAAATAAATGACAGAAAACATCAGGACAACCTATTTCCTCATGGCCCCTTCAGCTGACCAGAACCAAATCAAGACATATGACCAAAGTGGTAAGCTGAATTCTTTGGTACACCTTTGCTATCTGAAATAGACCCTTAGCAGTTATTTAAAGAAGCTAGGTATTGCGTGGGGGTGAGACCAGAGAGGAGGTGGGAGGAGCAAAAATAAAAATAACTGGCAGAAGTACTCGACTGACTGGTCATCGTCCTAAATGTGAGCACCAAAGTCATGTGTCCTACTCAAAAACCATTAAGTCATAGAACCCGTTCTCCCCAAAGGCAGTTTTGCCTGTTCTCTTGGGATCTCAGCTCCACTTCTCAGGTGGTATTCTCTTAGCACCCTCCATTTAGATACAGTGCTCTCTTTGGAGGGAATCATGATAGAGTTTTAGCCAGTTTGAAAATACATGAATTGCAGTTCAAAAAACTATGTAACTATTGGAAATACAGCTAGATCTACACACTACCAATAGAACAAAAGAAATCAAAATATACTCTCTGATACATCTATACTTATATAGATCAATTTTTTTTTGTTTTTATTTTTTGCTATAGGGTGCATGCACTTGCCAGAGAGAGATGGGGCATGGGGGTGGGTTGTGAGATATCACCGCCTAGGGAGATGACCATGCTGCTCCCTTCTCCTCCACTCTCCTGTCAAGATCTTGAGCACACATATACACATGCCTGGTGTGATTTTCAGACTACCAGGTCTGGGACTTGAACCTCAAAGTCAGCGACATGAGTTGCAGTGCCTTAACTTCCATGCCACCTGCTAGCCCCTTGTTTGTTTTTTAATCGGTCAATTAAATACATCTTAATTCAGTCACTGTGGCAAGATATAAACAATACCTTTGAAACTCCAATACATCTTAGAGACAGTAAACAACCATTGGTGTTCACTTGGCAAGGAAAATTCAAAATAAAGCTCCCAATATCCCAGATGTAAAGAAGTGTTCTAGCAAGGTCCATTAGTATGAAATCACATCACTGGACTCGAGCATCTGATTTCTTACTATTTACTCAGAGGAGCAGACAGGAAGACAGAGCTTTGAATTTATTTCTATAAACACTCTGCCACAGATAGTTAGGAGAAGAAAGAAGACAATGTAATTTGATGGTGGATAAATGTGCAAGCAAAGGAGACTAAAAAAGAAAGTTTATGGCAACCCAATACTCAGTTTATGTTCTAAAGTTGTAGGGGCAGGAAATGGCAAAGATTTCTATTTTGGTAAACTTTGGTTCTTAAAAATAAATTGAATTAAAAATAACAACACCTAATCATTTCTAAATTAGTTGAACTAAAAACAACCAAAGGACTTACAATATTTTTAAATAATTTATTCTCATCATTTCTTCCTTGGCCGTGGAAGTGAGGGTTAAAATGGCTCAATTTGTACTTCATTCCTTTACTGCCTTTCTACAAATGTATTTTGAAATGATTACTTATAGGAAACCTGCTGCAAGCATTTAGCTTTCATCATTTATGAAATCTCTCTACTTCCTTCACCTCAAACTGCCATGACCTCCGTTTCCAGCAATTTAGAAGGCCTTTCAGTAAGGAACACCCCTTGCTAAAAGACAATTTTAAGAAATATTCAATCCAATTAAAAGATGAAAAAATGAGCTGAACAGACAACTCTCCAAGGAAGATACATGAAAGTCAAAAAGCATATGAAAAGATTTTCAACATCCCTTATCATAAGGGAAATGCAAATCTAAACTACAATGAGATACCACCTAACACTAGTCAGAATGGCTAAGACTAAAAAAATAAAGAATGTTAAGTGCTGGCAAAGCACTCCTTCACTGTTGGTGGCAATGTAAACTAGTACGTCCACTGGGGGAACAATATGGAGATTCCTCAAAGACCTACAAATACAACTACCATACAATCCAGCAATTCCACTCCTGGCTACCCAAAGGATAGGAATATACTAAGTCAGAAAAGCACTTGCACACATATGTTTACTGCAGCATTATTCACAATTGCTAGGACATAGAATCAAACCAAATGTTCAAGAACGGATGAATGGATTGAAAAAGTATGGTAGGTATACACGGTGAAATACTACCCAGTCATAAAAAGAGAGAGATACTCATATTTGATAGAAAGTGGACAAATATGGATGATTACTGCTAAGTGAAGCAAGTCAGACTATGAAAGAGAGGTACTGTATGTCTCTGCTTGATATTGATATTACCAAATGTCTGCACTCTATGCAGAAACTTAAAGACTGGAAGAGACGAAAGCAAGGAGAGCAACTGTGGATACTCAAGACAGTTTGGGAAGAGGGTGGGCAATGGGAGGGGGAAGAAATAAAGGTGAAAAATGGCATTTAATGGACATAAAAATGGAAAATCATCTGTTGATGATAATGCATATAGTAATATCTTTGCATGGACTAACATACAGTGTATTCATACTGGGAAAATTTATTTTGTATGCTGTAAAGGTATACAGTGATTGAATGTAAAAAAGATGAAGAAAAATAAAAGAAAGAAAATTAAAATAAAATAAAATATAGCTACACATTTGTTAGGGTATGGGCAGCAGTATCAAAGGGAAGAAACATTTAATAGATGAATGTAAAATTCTCTGCTAAAAAATAATGTTTCATAATTTTTGCTTAATAAAATAAATTGAATAAATAAATAGATTTTTAAAACAATAATATTAAAATAAAAATTAGTTTCACGGAGTGGGTGGCATCTCACTCCCTGACCTTAAAATGTACTATATAGTTGTGATCATTAAAACAGCATGGCATTGGCACAAAAACAGACTGGTAGACCAATGGAATAGAATAGAGACCCCAGAAATAAACCCCAACACATACAGGCAACTGAATTTTGACAAAGGGTACTAGTCAATCCAGTGGGAAAAAGAAAACCTCTTTAGCAAATGGTGCTAGAAAAACTGGGTATCCACCTGCAAAAAGATGAAACTGTATACCCACCTTTCACCATTAACAAAAATCAACTCAAAATGGATCAAAGATCTGAACTTAAGCCCCCAAACTATAAAACTACTGGGAGAAAACACTAGGGAAACTCTGAGAGGCATTCAGGGTAGGCAAAGTCTTCTTAAATAAGACCCCAAAGCACAGGCAGTAATCCCAAAAATAAACAAGTGGGATTATATTAGATTAAGAAGTTTCTGCACAGCAAAGGACACATTAATTAGTGTAAATCAATAAACCTTGGGATGGAAGAAAATTTTTGTAAACTATGCCTCAGATAAAGGACTGATAACCAGCATACATGGGGAACTCAAGTGGCTTACCTGAACAACAACAACAGAAAAATCAACACAATTAAAAGATGGCAAAATGAGCTGAACAAAAAAGTCTATAAGGAAGACATACAAACAGCTAAAAGGCATGAGGAAATGCTCAACATCTCTCATCAAAAGGGAGATGCAGATTAAAACCACAATGAGATACCACCTAACCCTAGTCAGAATGGTGAAGATTGAAAATACAAAAATTGTATTGTTGATGGAGTTGTGGTGAAAAGGGAATTCTCTTACACTATTGGTGGGAATGTAAATTAGTCCAGCCACTGTGGAAAACAATATGGAGTTTCCTCAAAGACCTACAAATAGAACTACCATATGATCCAGCAATTCCACTCCTGAATATCTACCCAAAGGACAGGAGAATGCTCAGTTGGAAAAGTGCTTGCACATCAATGTGAGGAATTATTCATCAATATGAGGCATTATTATATTGAGGCATTATTCATCATTTCTAAGACATGGAACCAAAGCAAATGTCCACAAACAGATGAACTAATTGAAAAAGTGTGGCACATATACTCTATGGAATACTATTCAGCCATGAAAAACAACAAGACCCTAGCATTTGATAGAAAGTGGTCAAATATGGAAGAGTTATTGCTGAGAGAAGCAAAAGAGAGACATTTTATGTCTTCACTTAATATATACTGACTGTCTGTACTCCGTGGTACAGACTGAAAGATTGGAGGACATAAAGCAGTGAAAATAGTTATGGACACTGGAGACAGTGTGGAAGGAGGGTGGGAGAGAGGAAGAGTATAGAGAAGGAAATCAGAAAGGAAAAATAGAGAGGCAAGACATTTGTGGGACACAGAAATGGTTTATTACCTATTGATGATAATGTGTATAGTATTCTCAACTGGACAGGTCTGAGGTGTATTTCATATTGGGTCCACTATGCCTGGATCTTTCGGACAGGGTCTCACTCACCATGTTGCCACACTGGCCTCAAGCTCATAATCATCTTGCTTCAGCTTCAGGAAGCTGGTACCATCAGCACATACTGTCTTGTTTATTAGGGTGGGCCAGAAACCAAACTCAGGTCTCCCATGTGGCCCTAGTCTGCCTTATAGCAGCATCAACCAGGGTGAACTGCACAGGGAATTATATTTTTAATCATGTACGTAGGTAGCTTACATTATCAAAAATGATTGTTCAGAACAGAAGTGAGTTATGAATGATTAGTCTGAACCACATGAAATTGCTGATATTTATCATTTTTAAAGCAACACAATTATCAAATAACAACATTGGGTCCAATAAGTTTGCTTTGTCTTATACAATTGATCCTCATCCTAAGTGACAGTGGAAATCCTTCATTCCCATCTCAATTCACCATGTAGTTATCCTTTTCCTAGTTTATCAGGGCATCTCCCGTAGGGATTCCCACTCTCTTCTCCTTCCCTTAGCTGGACATTCAGTCATTCAACCCCATCCATTTTCCTCTAGATAGACCTATGGAAGGAAAATGGTGACTAAGCCCTGAGTGAAGCTGAAGTTGAAGGAGAGGCAGGAAGGAGCTTGGACCTCAGTAGTGCAATTCAGGGTCAAACCACCTCCAAGACCATCAGAACGCTTACACTTTTAAAAATGTTTACCTCATGCTACTTGATACTGAGAGTCTCTTTAACATTCTCTGCTTCACATTAAATTACATAAGACCCCTTTCTGTTATCTAACCTCAGTGAGTGCCAGGCCCCAGAAAGGAAGCTATGGGAGAAGGTAAAAAATCCTTCCATATTTATTTGCATGGAATCTTCACTTTTCAACTATATACCAGATGTAAGGAAGTGTTTTTGCTCTGGTGCCATCTGTCTTCTCAGAACTAGGACAGATTCCATAATGATATAATAGAAAAAAAAAAAAAAAAAAAAGAAGAAGAGTGATCTTGGTTTACATTTTGTTCCTGCTGTTATTGAGTGTGCTTAACTTCTTTTTTATTTTTTTGGAGAGGTTTTTCACTATAGGGCGCAGGTCCGTGCGCTCGCCAGACAGACAGAGAGAGACATAGCGACAGAAAGCGAGAAATCACTCCCCAGGGGGGATGGTCACGCCGCAATCCCTTCTCCTCCATTCTCCCCTCGGGATCTTGGGCATGCACGCACACAGGCCCGGGATGCGAACCACAGTCGACTACGTGGGAATCAAGTGACATAGCCATTATGCTAACTGCTGGTTCCTTAGTGTGCTTAACTTCTTGACCTATAGAGTCTAGTCTATAGAGTAGAACTTAAGCCAAGTCTAGTCGTGTACGTCCATTGCAAAATATTTTGAAATGTTGAGGTATACTCTGAGACTACCACTCGCCAAGGGAGCTGTATTTTGAGATTCCATAATGATATAATAAAAAAAAAAAAAAAAAAAAGAAGAAGCAAAGTGATCTTGGTTTACATTTTGTTCCTGCTGTTATTGAGTGTGCTTAACTTCTTTTTTATTTTTTTGGAGAGGTTTTTCACTATAGGGCGCAGGTCCGTGCGCTCGCCAGACAGACAGAGAGAGACATAGCGACAGAAAGCGAGAAATCACTCCCCAGGGGGGATGGTCACGCCGCAATCCCTTCTCCTCCATTCTCCCCTCGGGATCTTGGGCATGCACGCACACAGGCCCGGGATGCGAACCACAGTCGACTACGTGGGAATCAAGTGACATAGCCATTATGCTAACTGCTGGTTCCTTAGTGTGCTTAACTTCTTGACCTATAGAGTCTAGTCTATAGAGTAGAACTTAAGCCAAGTCTAGTCGTGTACGTCCATTGCAAAATATTTTGAAATGTTGAGGTATACTCTGAGACTACCACTCGCCAAGGGAGCTGTATTTTGGTGGCAGCTTTGACCTGGGAACATCCCAGTTACCTCCAGATTGTCCATAGGGCTCAGAGCCCTCTAGCACATGCTGGATTGCTTCCTCCCCAATAACCACCTGCCCATGGAGCTGGATTTTGGGACTGGCTTTGATTCAGGTACATCCTAACTCTCCTTAGGTTTGCCTTAGGACCTGGAGCCCTCCAGCACACACCAGGCTGAATCCTCTCTGATTCTCACCTGCCTGATAGAGATAGATTTTGGCACTGGCTTTGACCTGGGCACATCCCAACTCCCTCCAGGTTTGCCTTAGGGCCTGCAGCTTTCCCGCACATGCATCACAAACAGCACACAGCATAGCAGGCAATTCGACTCTCTCCATTAAGTCATAACTACTTAGCTTATCCCTGGTTCACTAGGATCTGAAAGTTTGGGAGAGGAGCCAATCACCCAAAACAGCCTAGATAAACCTTGCTCTGAACTATAAGGAAGTCACTTCTAAGAACACACCTGGGATGTAGAGCTGATCTTCAGTCTTCTGACATTCGCTAACCTACTCCAATAAACAGGACAAAATGAATACTTCATCAGATGACCAGAAATCAGCACAGAGATATAATGAAAATTAAAAAAATAAGGAACTGTCTCTCCCCCAACCCCTCTCCAACAGACAGCACAAAATAATTTATAGAAATGTTTAAAAAAGAAAAAACTCCTAATACTCACTGTGATAAAACTCAATGAGATGCAAGGGAAAATTATCAATTCCAAGAGATGAGAAAATCACTCTATGATATGAAAGAAGAATTTCATAAAGAGATACATGCCCTAAAGAATAAAATCAAACGAACTCCTAAAGAATACTCCAATACAAGTAATCAAACCCCTCTTGAAAGCATTAATAGCACATTGGATCATGCAAAAAAAAGAATGTTTGACCTTAAAGACAAAGTCTCTGACATAGACCAAATTACCAAAAAGAATGAAAACATAACCCTTCCCCAAATAAGGATAACATACAAGAAATTCTAGGCACCATTAAACACCCAAATAAACAGATAATGGGTATTCTAGAAGGTGAAGAAGTTGATAAAGGCATAGAAAACCGCTTCCATAAAATGCTACTTGGAAACTTTCTAAATCTAGAGAAACAAGAAGAAATTCATAGCCAAGAAATGAAAAGAACTCTAAATTGAATCAACATAAGAAGAATTTACCAACACTAGACCAGATCTTAAAGAAGTGCTAAAGAAAGTACTGTATTCAGAATACTAAAGAAAGAGAAACAGAAATAAAAGAACACAAAATAACCAAGAAAATAGCTAATAAAATGTCAGGAATAAGTATGCAAATATCAATAATAATGATGAATGATAATGGATTAAATTCTTCAATTAAAAGATATGGACTTGATTTTTTTAAAGGGGAGGGGAGCCCTCTATGCTGCTTATAAGAAATGTGCCTCATTGATAAAAAAATATATACATGGACTGAAAATAAAAGGATAAAAAAAAATCTGTGCAAATAGAAACCAAAAATATACTGGAATCATGATACTTATATCAGGCAAATAGACTTTAAGACAAAAACTGTAAGACAGAGAAAGGCATCATGTAGTTCTAAAAGGGCTAGCTTTCAAAGAAGATAAAACATGTAAATGTCTACACAGTCAACACCGGAGCACCCAAATGCATGAAAGAGAGACTGTTAGAGGGAGAGATAGACTGCAACACAATAATGATTGGGGATCTCAGCACCCCACCATCTCCCCTAAACAGATAATCCAGACAAAAAATAAGCCAAGAGATACAGGATCCAAACACTACTATAAATCAAAGGGATTCGACATATAGTTATATAACTTTTCATCCAACAGCCACAAAACACATATTTTTCTCATCTTCATATGAAACATTTTTGAAGATCAACCATGTAATAGGGCACAAAACAAGCCTTAACAAATCCAAAGGTATAGAAAAAAGCTGTATCCAGCATCTTCTCTGACCACAATGGAATTAAACTTGAAAGTAACTGTAGAAAGAACTCCTAAAAATACACAAATATATGGAAGCTAAACAACCTACTCCTGAATAACTTCACAACCACTGAAGAAATTAAGATTCAATGCAAAAAATTTATTGAAACCAATGATAATGAGCAAAAGAGTTTTCATAACCTCTGGGACACAGTTAAAGCAGTCATAACAGAGAAGTTCATAGACATTAGTGCTCACAAGAAAAAAAAATGAAAGCTGGCAAAAAGACAACCTAACAAAACAACTTAGGGAACTGGAAAAACAAACAAACAAAAAATACTAAGAGAAATGAAATAAAGAGATACATGCCCTAAAGAATAAAATCAAACGAACTCCTAATGAATACTCCAATACAAGTAATCAAACCCCTCTTGAAAGCATTAACAGCACATTGGATCATGCAAAAAAAAGAATGTCTGACCTTAAAGACAAAGTCTCTGACATAGACCAAATTACCAAAAAGAATGAAAACAGATTAAAGCAGAAATAAATGAACTAGAAAATAAAAGAACTATACAGAAAATAGATGAAACCAAAAGTTGGTTCTTTGAGAAGATTGAAAAAAATCGACACACCATTAGCTAGACTAATCAAGAATAGAGAAAGAAACTAGATCAATAAAATCAGCAATGAGATAGGCAATATTACAACAGACATAATAGAAATGCAAAAGATCATGAGAAACTACTACAAGTAACTATATGCCAACAAACGAGAAATCCTAGATGAGATGGACAGATTTCTGGATGCATATAATCTACCAAGATTGAATCAGGAAGACATAGAAAGCTTGAATAGACCTATAACAATGAGATTGAATCAGTAATAAATAGTCTCCCAACAAAGAAAAGCCCAGGTCCTGATGACTTCACTTCTGAATTCTACAAACTTTTTAAAAAGAGCTAACCCCAGTTCTATTCAAACTATTTCTAAAAAATCCAAAAGAAAGGAACCATTCCAAACTCATTTTATGAACCCTTCATTACCCTGATCCCCCAAACTAACAAAAAAAAAGGAAAGAAAACTATAGACCAATATATCTGATGAATACAGATGCAAAAATTCTTGAAAATATACTATCAAAAGGAAAGATAAAAACCATATGATCATATCAATCTATGTAGAAAAACATTTGATAAAATGTCTTCGAGATTAACACTCTCAGCAGAATCAGCATAGAAGGGACATTTCTCAACATAATGAAAGTCACATATGAAAAATCCATTGCTAACATCATAATGAATAAGTAAAAACTTTCAGCTTTTCCACTAAAATCTGCAACAAGAGAAGGTTGCCCATTCTTTTCACTACTTTTCAACATAGTACTAGAAGTCTTAGCCAATGCAATCAGATAGGAGAATAAAATAAAATGGATTCAAGTAGGAAAAGAAGACATCTCTATTTGCAGATGACATGATTATATACTTAGAAAATCTAAAAGAATCAACAAATAAAATCCTGGAAATGATACATGAATACAGTAAAGTGGCAAGGTACAAAATCGACATATAAAAATCTATAGCATTTTTATATTCTAACAAAGAACAGTCAGAGATAGAACTGATTAAAACAATTCCATTTATAATAGCCACAAAAAAAACACATAATGATAAAGATATCTAACAATAAACCTAACCAAAAAAGCAAAACCTAACAAAAGTGTAAGATCTCTACAAGGAAAGCTATGAAAAACTAAAACAAAAATTAAAAATGATTAAAAATGATACACAAAGGTGGAAAGACATTCCATGCCCCTAGATTGAAAGAATTAACATAATCAAAATGTCAATTTTTCCCAAATCAATTTACAAATTGAATGAAGTTCTGATCAAATTACCAGAAAGATTCTTCACAGAAATAGAAAAAGCAATCATAAAATTTGTCTGGAATCATAAAAGACCCCACATCACCAGAGAAATACTGTGCAAAAACAATAAAGTATCTCACTTCCTGATCTTGAAACACTACAAAGCTGTGATAACCAAAACAGCAAGGTACTGGCATAAAAGCAGACATGTCGACTAATGGAAAAGAATAGAGAACCCAGAAATAAACTCCAAAGCATACAGTGAACTCATGTTTTGCAAAGGGCACAATCTAGTAGCAGGAGCAAAATACAGAGCTTTGACAAAATGTAGAGCTTTCTAGGTAGTATCTGGCAAATAGTAATAAATTACTAATAAGAGACAAGAAAGTCTGACCAATCACAAAATGAAACAAGCAATGTAAGCGTATGTCAAGAAAAAAAAATGGGTATTATAATTAACAGCCAAAGATTACATTTGGTGCAATAATAATTGGTATGTTAAAAAAAAACTGGAAGAAAATATGAATAAAAGTAACAAAAGAAGGTGGATTTTTATCCTTTTGCTAAAGGGCAGGTGCACTTGCCAAAGAGAAAGACAGAGATATAGGAAGCAGGAGAGAAGAAAACAGTCCCCATAGGCAATGGTCAGGCCACAATCCCTTCTCTTTCATCTCTCCCTTCTTTGGAGATTCTGGACACATAGGCAGATATACCTGGCATGTTTCTCAAGGCCCTGTGTTCAGGATTTGAACCAAGTAGTCAGCCATGTGGGATCCAGCTGCCTTAACCACCAGGCCACAGACCCAGCGCAGAATGTGGAATTTAATCAATGAATTGGAATCTGTAAGAAATAATATATCATAATACCATATTGCAAAAAAACACAATATCAGAAATTAAGACCTCATTGGATGATTTTAACAGCACAGTTAAAGATCCATTAAATACTCCCCAAAACAGTATATAACATTTGACTAAAGCACAGAGAGAACTAAATACACATGCAAATCATTATACAAAACTCTACATTCTTTTTTTTTTGGGGGGGGGAGAGGTTTTTGCTATAGGGCGCATGCACTCGCCAGACAGACAGAGAGAGACAAAGAGACAGAAAGCGAGAAATCACCCCCCCAGGGGGATGGCCACGCCACAGTCCCCTCTCCTCCATTCTCCTCTCGGGATCTCAGGTATGCATGCACACGCACCCAGCGTGAGTTTTAAGCCGTCGGGTCCAAGACGCGAACCACGGTTGACCACGTGGGAGCCCAGCAACATAGCCATTACGCCAGCTGCTGGTCCCAAAATTCTACATTCTTATTATTGCAGTTAATGAAGAAGAAAGAACAGGGCAGGATAAATTTGTGAAGAAAACATGGTCAAGAATTTTCCAAAACTCTTAAAGTTAGCAAACCTCATATTCAAGAATCTCAGCTAATCCCAAATAAAAGCATTATAAAGAAAACTATTACTAGTCATTTCATATCAAACTGTGCAGACAAAAGAGTCTCCTAGGCTTTATTGAGCTGAAGGTCAATGTGCCAGCATTCTTATTTTAAACTCTCATAGAATATGCTACAAATTATGTTTGTAATACTGCTCATTTCAAAGGGAAACTCCCTTTTACAAATTCAAAACCAGGAACAAATGAAAGATGGGTAAATTGTGTTTATCGTTTAAAGATTTTAGCTGCTTTTCAAAATGAATCCAAGCCATTTGTTTCTAAGTCCTACAACTGAGATGAGTAAAATCAGTTTCCAGAAGGATCTTCATGCCTGATTAATACAAGTTAAATAGAACACTGAGAAAGTAATTCACAAGAGGTGGAATTAAGAACCTTGCCAGCCATGGTGGTACAGTGGTAACAAGTGTTCCATGATGCTGAAGCCACATGGGAAGGTTCCAGGTTCACGACCAGAGTCTAAGCATATGCATGTGCCCATGATCCTGCCTGGCCAAGGCAGGGAGAGTATCAAAACACCAAGACTGTGATAGGAGTCTCTCTTTCTGTCTCTGAAGAAATAAATCAATTTTTTGAAAGAGAATCTTAACTTTTTTTTAGGATTATTTATTTAATTTTATTATTATTATTATTATTATTATTATTATTATTCAATTGGACCAGAGAAAGACAGAGAGAGAGGGAGAGAGAGCCACTAGGTCTCGGATTCAAACCATTTGGGACTCGCTATGTAGGAATCCAGCACCTCAACCACTATGCCACCCGCAGGCCCCAAGAATCTTAATTCTTAACTGTTATTTAGCACATTTACTTGAAAAAACACAGCTATACACAATAGAAAACTTGGGTGAGACTGATCATAATATCAGAATAATAGAGAATCAGGAATAAATCGTGGTTGGAATGAAGGGTAAAAAGCCAACATGTGTTCAGTCCTCAACTGGTGCCAGGCATTACTCCAAGCTTCTTACAGAGAGTATCATGGGGATGAAACGGACTTTACTTAGACCACACGTAACATGCAAAGGAGCTCATTCATTAACTTGAGCCTCCACGATGTAAATCATTTTGGCCAGTTCAGGATCTTCCGGTCCATTTCAGCTGCTTTTCCCTGTCACATCCACTCTATCTGCCAGCTTCTGGATTTGTCTGGAATGTTCAGCTCCTAGTGCAACCAGCCTGGCTTCCCACTGAGTTCTGTCAGGAACTACGTTTGAGAAGCTGCTGGCCTCTCTCTCCCTTTCCTTGTCAGAACACCCTACACAAACAACAGCCCGGCTGTGAAATGGGGCAGTTCCCCAACTTTTTCCACTCCTCCCAGTCTACACATCCATGTCCTCCAAAACTGATTCTACTAGCCACTTCAGGACACAGGGGATCATTAAAATAATATACACGAAGGGGTTAAAAAATGAATATGTTTGAGTTATGATCCCTGTAGATTCTACACTGATAACTAGCAAGATCTGGATTCTGACCTTCCCCCACAACCACATCACTATCAGTTATCACATTTCTTTCCGAGCCCTATTTGTTCAATTCAATCCTGCTGATGTCGTGAAAGCATCTGATGCCTCCCAGGTCCAAGGGCTTAATCATGGTTTAGAGCTCCCGGAAGAGGTCGCTGCTGACTCCACCAGTTATTTCCTCCAAGCCAAGAGATTTCCAAGGTGAAAGGTCTGAGTACTTGGTGTCTTTTATGTCCCTCATAGGAAAAAGGAAAAAAAAAAATTTGAAAGAGAAAAGAAAAGAAAAAAAAAACCCTTAAAACTTAACAAAGTAACATTTTGTTTGGGCCCCTTTAGACAGACCCATGATCTACCTATCATAAATAACCTATATAATAATTTTGCTATTTATTAAAACATTACTGAAGTTTCTCATTTTCAAACTGGTATCTAATTCCCCTACTTCATTCAATTAAGTCATTATCTCTCCAAGCTAGAGCCATGAATGCTCGCTTCCTCTCTCTCCTTTCTTTTTCTTCCTTTTCTTTCTTTTTCTTTCTTCCTTCCATCCTTTCTTTCTTTCTTTCTACCAGAAGGCATGTACACGCACCAGGGGGAAGAACAGAGAGAGAAAGCACTCCCCAAATCAGGCATGACCACACCACAATTCTGTTTCCTCCATTTCTTCATCCCTCCAGGATATAGAGCACACATATACACATGGCTGGTGTGTTTCTCAAGTCATTGGACTTAGGGCTCAAACCACAGTTGGCCACGTGGGCTCTGGCTTCCTAAGCACAAGGCATAACCACTGCAACAGGACTGGACCTATTTCCCTCCTTCTTTATCCCTTACAATTAATCTGAGTCACCCTCTCATATTCATTCTTTCTCTTTCTTATGTTGAATTTGTTGCTATGAAGTCAGCTTTCAAGTATCTTGGAAGACACTGATCCCAACTGGTATTTCAAAAGATTTCATTTCTATACTGAAGGCCAGGCAGTGGTCCAGCAATATTTCAATTAGACTCACATGCCTGTGACCTGGGCTAGCTGGGACTGGGTGAACATCACAAAAAAATCGAGGGCGCCTATCTCTCTATTTCTCAACTCTCTGTCTCTCCCTAACAGAAGAAATAAATCAACCAACTTTTTAAAAAGGTATTTTATATACTGCTCTCTAATTCATTTTAAGGATCACTCATTCTATTGTTTTAAGTTAATACTTTTTTCCCATGCCTTAAATGACTTTGCTCTCATAAGGTAGAGTTTTCTCAGCAGTTTCTGCTTAACTCTTTATAAATACAATAGAACAGGAAAAGAGGATTATTTTGCATCTACTTTCTACTCCTCTAGCTTTGACTCCTGGCATTTAGCATCAAAAGCATACAGAGCAGCACACCAGTTAGCAACTTCCAGCACTTGTAATCTTTCCTCGTGATGATCAAATCTGTGTAAAGAGCACAGTCCTGGGAGATGTCAGGACTCAGAAAGGAAGTTTAAAATTATGTAAAAAATGAGCTCAGTGACCTCCATTTCCTTGCCTCTTTGGTAAGTAATTTGTGGTTTTCTGAAACTGGAAGCATATTTTAGAGTTCAGGCAAGCTTGGCAGTAAATTGTCCCAAGGCTCATAAAAATATGTGCACAGGGCTTTCAGACACCAAACCAGAGCACTAACGTGAAGTGAAACCAGCATCAAGAAGATGCATGTGTTCACACACAGACCCCTGTCTCAGAACTGCAGACAGAATCATCTGTCTTTTACTGTACAGCATAAATTCTACAACATAAAATAGCTCCATGGTAAGTAAGTCACTCAAGTCACCCTGTTCTTACCTCCAAAATATCTCTTACTCCCAGTTTTGACTGCTTTAATCAATGAAGAATAGTAGGTTGCCACCTAAAACTGCAAAACAATTTGAAGTGAGGAAAGACTTTGTCCTTTTGTCAAAAATAATGCTTCTCATCTTCTACATAAACTGAGGAAATTCAGGAAGGGAAGTTAGAGGTGGCAGTTAAGAGGCTGTGAGGGTAGAGGTGGGTAAGCAAAGGCATATTCTCTGGCATTGGGGAAAAAGAAAAAGAAAACAGGGATCCTAGCAGGTTCTGAATTATAGGAGGGAAGAGGAAATTGGCTCAGACTTGCATACTAACCCTTCAGTTTTACTTCCCTTTTGCATAAAACATTCAATGAGTATGCTGAGACTCTTCAGCAGTTAGTGGAAGGGTTACAGTACAGAACTTGAGACAATATGTCCACTGGATGTACACCTAATTCACATCAACTAGGACCCTGCATCCACCTAGGCTGGCCTACAGGTTTTACCTCAAGGGAACTATCAGAATGATCCTTTATACAAGGAATCAGAGCTTAAGCACGTTCACTCTTCTGCTCCAGCCACTCAGTAGAAAGAAGCAGACACCTTTCGGTGCCCTCCATGGCTGTCTGTCATCTGATGGACCCACACTTCCACCCAGCCCCTCCTACTCTAACACCTGGCCTCTCTTACCTCGTATCCCACGAGACCTCTTTTGCACTCTGCCAGTCATGTGGGGCTTCTTGCCCACTCAGGGCCTCAGCACTTCTAGTTCCTGTCTTAGATATCATCGTGACTTGTTTCTTCACATTCTCTGAGTTTCTGCTTAGATTTCATCTTCTCAGTGACTCCTCTTTGCCCATACTATCTAAATTTATAAACTACAACTCCAAGATTCTCACCCCGCTCTGGTTCTGCATATAGTATTTGCCCCCTTTTATACTCCATCTAAGTCATTTGTTTTTTCTCTCTCCACCAAAATATAAACTCTCTGAGGCCAAGTCCCTTTCTCTCTTTTGCTCACTGCTGAATCTCAGCGTCAAAAATAATGCCTACTATATAGTGCAAGACTCGTTAATTCTTTAGAGAACAAGTAAATAAGATAGACAATTATTTTCTTTATTCTCAGGGTCACCACGAACTAGCTTTCTACACTTCAACAGATAATTTCTCTAAGCCATTATTTTCTCGTTTAAAGATAATCATTCATCCCTACAAAAATCATATAAACTAATGTATTATAATGACACTAGAAAACATTAGATATAGTCATATAATTTAAAGTTATGACTGAAAAATCATTGGCTTAATTATAGTAACTTCTTACAAATGGACAAAAATAACATTTGAGATATCAATAGACAGATGTGATCTTTATGTATTTATAGCTC
The DNA here is from genome assembly GCF_000334495.1 of Tupaia belangeri chinensis. Classification (NCBI taxonomy): domain Eukaryota; kingdom Metazoa; phylum Chordata; class Mammalia; order Scandentia; family Tupaiidae; genus Tupaia; species Tupaia belangeri. The sequence goes on from NW_006203686.1 coordinate 700,069, forward strand.
ATTCATATATGTTACTTGTATATCTCATTCATACGTATCTCATGCATATGTTACATAAAGGAGTATAATAAAGAACTCAAACTATCCATGTCTAAATTTGAGAATAGATTTGTATAACTTTTATTTTCTCAATTAAAAAGTTACTGAAGAAACAAAAACTGGTCAGTAGGTGGCATGGAGGTTAAGGTGGCTGGATCCCACTTGGCTGAGAGCAGTTTGCATCCCAAACCAGGTGGCTTGAAAATGACATGTAGATCCGTGCTCCTAATCCCAAGAGGAGAATAGAAATGAAGGGACTGCAGCTTGGTCATCCTCCTGTGGGGTGATTTCTCCCTTTTCTTTTATATTTTAAATAATTATTTCTTTTATTTTAGTATTTATTATTTTTTAATTTAATCAGAGACAGAGAGAGCAGGAGACGGGGGGGGGAGTGAAAAAGCAAGCTGCCAAGTCTGGGACTCAAACCGTGGTCGGCCATGTGGGAGTCCTGGGTCTCAACCACAGCACCTGCTGGCCCTTTGCACTTTCTCTCCCCCTCTTTGCCTCTGGCAAGCACACATCCCCTATAGAAAAAAAGAGAGAGAGAGAGAGAAACAGAAACTGACAAAAATACCGAGTGGGGACCAGACAGTGGCATAGTCATAATACAATGGCCTGAGAACCCAGCACGTGAAAGTTTCCAGTTTCTTGTCCAGAGACCTCTCTGAGCACACTGGGTGCATGATGTGTGCCTGTGTTCCTGGGCTGGTGAAGCTGGGGTGAATGGTGACATGAAAATCTCACTGGGCTTGTCTGTCTCTCTCTTCCTCATTTTGTCTCTCTTGGTCATAGAATAAAGAAAGAAACTGGAAGGAAAAAAAAAAAGCAAGTACCAAACACATTATTATACTTAGTTCAGATTTCTCTTTTCATTTAGTGACAAAAACTATTATAAGTTCTTCTAAAACAAAACATTTGACATAGTACAAATTTATTGCAGGTCAGGACTTTTGAGACATTCATAAATCTAATCTCCAGGTCTAGCAGAAGACCGTCTGCTCAATGTTCAGGAGATCCAGCAATCGGCAGAAGTGAGTGAACACCTGCAGTAAAAAATGCAAAACTCTCAGAAGAGAGGAAGGTTGCTGTGGGGAGCAGAATTGTACATCTGGGGGCCATCTCTTTCTTGATTTGTGACTCTAAGGATGAGAGGCCATTTTTGGAAAAGTACATGGTGGTTCCTTTAGAGTTCAGCATGGAGTCTTAGTAGATTCAGGGGGCCTATACACGAGTGGCCGAGAGGGAGTGGCAGCAGAGTCTAGGTGTGAAAGCAGGAATAGCCACCAGAGTGGTTTGTAATTACTGTTCAATCTAGCAGACACTTTTTCTAGGATCCTAAACGGTTGGCATTTTATTGCCTATTTAACCATCAATATCCTCACGGGTATTCAACTTGTTCAACCTCAACTTTCAATCCTAAAATGAAAACAGGCCTTGAGAGGGCTGGGGCGGGGAACAGCTAGTGAATGACAATCTCTTCATAGAGCTTCCTTGAAAAATAAAACAAAATCAAAATAAAACAAAATTTAAAACTACCAAAAATAAACCTAATAATGTTGACATTTATCAAAAAAGAAAAAAAATTCTTTATTGCCGTTCTCTTTTGATCTTTTCAGTGCTCTTACTTTACTTTAATAATGTGTCCAAAGACCAATTCAATCTCTCTCTCCCACTTTAATAAAGGTTCATTAGTGGATTAGGAGAGATTTGAAGTTGAGCCAAGTGGAGTCAGCAGAGACAAGTTCCAAACAGCCATTCAGCGTATTTTGCAAAGTACCAAGCTAGCAATCTGGAAAAGAGCCACCGGTAAAATGTGGGGTGCTTGTGTTTGTGGAGCCCCACTGGGCACACAAAACATCCTCACTTCTAAATGGCAAGAGGGCAACATGGCCCGTGGACATCCAAGAGGGCAAGGATCACTGTGTTCCATCTGAACCAGTAATGACAAAATGAGCACAGCCCATCAGTGTGGAAAATAAGGGGAACACTGAAGACCCAACATGCATCATTATCATAAAAATAAGCAAATAAGTGTGATCACCAGGCCTGTTCCACTCCAGGTTCCCATCTTCCTCTTTGAAATCTGCAAGCCCACCTCATAGCAGCATGGCCCTCGGTCCTACCTGGCCTACAGAGGACACCATCACGCATGTTTGCAAGGACGCAGGAGTTCCTTCATCACTGTAGGTCTCAGCTCCTTCTAAACCTTCTCTGGTGTAGAACTGGGGAGGACTTGTTGGTTTCTTCCTTTTTCCCTTATTTCTATGGACTTATTGAAAATTATTTCCAAAACTGATGACATCATTCAACATGTAGGTAAAGATACTACAACTTCTACTGGCATTCCCAATAATGATGCTAATAATAATATCACACTCTTTGTGACTTTTTCTAAGCACTTTCAGCCATTAGTTCATTTCTATTCAAAGTAATCCTTTAACACATTGTAACCCACATTCTTGGTTGGTTGACTCAACCATGTCAGTAAATCCCTGTTTCCTCTTCAAATCCAGCACAGGCGGGCAGGAGACACAATTCAGTCCACGAATCGTAAGTGAAATCCAGTTTATTAGAACTTGCAGGAAAGTTTTGCTTTTCTCATAAAAGAACAGAATCAGCTGTCACTCTCTCATTTCTCTTTCCTCTTCTTTCTGCATGAAAAGTGGAACCACACATAAAGTATTGCTGAGACAAAAAAGAGAAAGGACTTCATTTCTCCAACACCATTCATCAGCACCAGCTGCTCTATGGATTTCTCTTTGTTTAAGCCACGATAAGTGAAAGTGTCTGTTACTTGCAGCCAAAAATGTTCCCACCAATTGTTATTATTCCCATTTACATGAAGAATTTGAGGCACAAAAAATTAAAGCAATTCACCCATGATCACTCAGGTGGTAAGCGTGAAAGCTTGGGTTAGACCCAGACTGTCTTTCTCAGAGCCTGCCCTATTAACCACCATGGCATGATCTGATGCTCTAACAACTATTAGCGTGGAAACAGAAACATTTTAGAATCAAAATAAAGCAGGACTTTCCACTCATGTTTTTTAAAGAGTTATTTAACTTTATTTATTCATTCATTTATTTTTTATTTGATCAGAGAAAGAGAGAGAAAGCAAGAAAGCAAGTCACCAGGTCTGGGGCTTGAACCATGGTCAACCATATGGGAGTGCCCAGCACCTCAATCACCATGCCACCTACTGGTCCTTCACTCACATTTTAAGAATATTATTATGACTATTTTACTCTAGAGCCTCATGTAATTATACACACACACACACACACACACATATATACACACACACACATATATATAGATATATAGACATATCTATATAGAGAGAGAGAGAAAGAGATTTTTGTTATAGGGTGCGTGTGCTCACCAGAGAGACAGAGAGACAGAAAGTGAGAAATCATCCCCCCATGCCCAAATCCCTTCTCCTCCATTCTCTTCTCATGATTTTGGGGATGCACACACATGCAACTAGCATGAGTTTGGGGTTTTTGTTTTGTTTTGCTTTGTTTTGTTTTGGAGAGGTTTTTTGCTATGGGGCACATGCACTCACCAGAGAGAGACAGAGAGACAGAAAGTGAGAAATCACCCCCCCAGGGAGGATAGCCATGCCACAATCCCTCCTCCTCCATTCTCCTCTTGGGATCTTGGGCACGCATGCACACACACCCAGCATGAGTTTAAGACACTGGGTCTGGGACTCAAACCATGGTGGACTACATGGGAGTCCAGCGACATAGCCATTGCACCAACTGCTAGACACCCAGCATAAGTTTTAAGTGACCAGGTCTGGAACTCGAACTGTGGTTGACTATGTTAAAGTCCAACCACGCAACCATCATGCCATCTGCTGGTCCCATCATGGGATATTTTATAAGCTACAGATAGTAGAACAAAAGCTCTGAGTTACCATGCCTCACCTGGTATCTCTGTTGCCATCTCTCCTAGGAATGGTATCCCTTTTGGGTTTAGCAAATACCTCCCTTCAATTCTTTAATCTTAAATACTTTTAACCTATAGAACAGGCCAGTTAAACCAAGTGTTCCCTGACCGTACTCATCTGCATGATATGGAAGGAAGGGAGGGAGAGAAAGAACACATTATTATAACTAATTCTATCAGAAATAAAATGTTGTATTGGGGTTACTTTTTTTTTAACTTTCTGTTAGGAAATAAGGTTACAAATACTGCAAATATAAAAATATTGCAGATAGTGTCCATTTTTCCTTTATATGGATTCTGCTATTAATGGTTCATCCCATTTGCTTTGCCATTTGCTGTAAGTCATAGATGATACATACATAGAGAGAGAGTGAGATGATATATAGTTGTAGATAGATAGACAGAGATAAATATGCAATTTTTTTCTGAACATAGTTCTTTACTACTAAATCTTTCAGCATGGATTTCCTAAGTAAAGGCATAGTCTCTTATAAAACCACTGTACAGTTATCATCTTCATACATTTACATTAACACAATGACTTTAACTAACCTACTAACCATATTCTAATTTTGTCAGTTGACTTTAGAAAGTCTTTTATAGCATTTTCTCCCTCCAGTGTAAAAGTATTGGGGCCTCATTGCAAGAGTCTTTTTGTTATGTCAGTGCTGTTGGTAAGTTCTGGCAAGGATGTGAAGAAAGGGGAACAGGAACACACTGTTGGTGGGAATGTAAATTAGTACAGCCTCTATAGAAAACAGTATGGTGGTTCCTCAAGAAACTAAAAATAGAACTACCTATATGACCAGTAATCCCAGTACTAGGTATATATCCAAAGAAAAAAAAAAATCAATTGTCTAAAAGATATCTCCAGGGACCAGCAGTTAGCGTAATGGCTATGTTGCTGGACTCCCACGTAGTCGACCGCAGTTCGCGTCCCAGACCCGGTGGCTTAAAACTCACGCCGGGCACGTGTGCGTGCATGCCCAAGATCCTGAGAGGAGAATGGAGGAGAAGGGATTGCAGCGTGGCCATCCCTCCTGGGGATATTTTACTTTCTGTCTCTCTGTCTCTGTCTGTCTGTCTGGCCAGCGCATGCACCATATAACAAACACCTCTGCAAAAAAAAAAAAAGATATCTCTGTTCCCATGTTTCTAGCAGGACCACTCATAATAGCTAAGATAGGGAATTAAACTAATTGTTCATCAATGGATGCATGGATAAAGAAAACATGGGGGCCGGCTTTGTGGCCTAGTGTTTTAGAGTGCTGATTCTATATGGCGGACTCCATTGTTCAAGTCCCAGACCCACTGACTTGAAAAACATGCCGGGTGTATAGGCATGCATGCCTAAAATTCTAAATGGAGGAAGAGAGAGAGAAGGGATTGCAGCGTGACCATTGCCCATCGGTAGGCGCTTTGTCCTCTCTTTCTCTGTTTCTCTATGGTGAGCACACGTTCCCACTAGCAAAAACAAAATAAGTGTTAGTTAGACCCAATGAAACATTATATAGCCATAAGAATGGATATAACCCTGTCATTTGAGGTGACATAGATAAGCCTAAAGGGCATTTGCAAAGTGAAAGAAGCCAGGGACTGACAAATACCACATGTTCTCACTGTTGTCAAAACTGAAAGATTTGATCATGTGAGAGTGGAGCATGGAATGGGGAATACCAGACTCTCAGAAAGGGAATGGGGAGGAGAATAGGGATAACTTGGTTAACAGATACAAAACTGTCATTAGGTAAGAGGAATGTGTTCTAGACTACTAAAGTATATATAGTTCTTTTTTTTTTTTTCAGGTATTTGCTGTAAGGTGTGTGCACTTACCTGAGAGAGACAGAGAGAGAGAAAGTGAGAAATCACCCTCCAATGGGAGTGGCCATACCACAATCCCTTGTACATTCTCCTCTTGGGATTTTTGGGCATGCAAACACATGCACCTGACTTGATTTTCTAGGACTTGAATCAGTCCACCATGCAGGAATTCAGTGCCTTACTCACCACGCCACCTGCTGTCCTCTATAGTTACTTAATAACAATTTAATATATCTTTCAAAATAGCTAGAATGAAGGATTTCAAACATTCACAGCACAAAGTTATAATAAATGTTTGAGATGATGGATATGTTTATCGCACCAATTTGGTCATACATTGTATGCATGTACTGAAAAATCACACTGTCCCCCATAAATATATACAACTACTATATTTAAAAAGAACAGGTTTTTAAAAATGTAATTCCTTGGTGAAATGCTTCTTGGTCTATTGAATAGAAGTTGACCATGGATAGCTCTTCTCAAGACTCAGATTTCCAAGAATAGTTCACACTTGACCTAATGGATCTGCCGTGCCTCCTCTGTTCGATCCGTCTCACTTCTTTTGATGCAAGAAGCAAACAGAAGGCAATGATGATGACTTTGGGCCCAGGCAAGTTAGGCTGCTGCCTCAGACCTCATGCTTCAGGGGCCCAGGTTCACTCAGGCCTTCCATGACATTTTTCAAGACTCCCCTCCAACTCCTCTGATACCTAGCTCCAGTCTGACTGGAGCTGCTAGTGTTGCCTTGAGGGGGTTTCCTGAGCCTGGATGGAGACTGCATGTCCCAATGTTCCTTTCCACCATTTACAGTTCTCTCTAGCCTACTAAATTGTGCATGGGGTGGACTCAATGCCCCAAAGAGCACAATAACTTGCCTGCAGGGTCATTCTGGGGTCCTGGGGCTGTGCTACAGTTCTAGTGTGGGGAGTGTATCCATCCTGCTGATTGACACAAAACCGCTTTCATGAGATGGTGTGAGGTTGGGCTGCCTGAAAGATGCTGACAGTCACACACTGATTTGAATGATTCTCAATCAGTAGGACACAGGTGATTTCAGGACTCTGGGTTCCCCACTACCCACAGCAGACACAAACTTGAGATGCACGTGTGGTCCCCGAAACCTCAGCCTTCCACCTTGCTGCCTTGCACTGCTGTCTCTGGTCTATGGCACTCAAGCTGGCAGGTGATCTCAACTGTCTGTATCCTAGCATCTGGCACCCAGGGCAGTTCCCCATCCCTCTGCAAGATCTGTTCCACATGGAATATGGAGTGGCTCCACCTGTCTCCTACAAGGACTTTTCAGACCACTGCTCTGCAACACCATTAGGCCTTTCCAGTTCATCATGGGCATTTCTGTCTCTGGTGGATACGGTGGCCTTGTGCTTTCCAAGGTTATGTTGAGTCAAAGGGTCAGAGACTCTTCGCCTGAATGAAACCACTATTCTTGCTTCACTACAGCCTCCCTCTCCTCCCCACTGGTGATGGAGTAAGGGAAGCAGGGGTGCATTTGACATGGAAAGAGATCACATTTTGAGAATAAATGCTATGATTGCAAGCTAAAGTGTTCAAGAGAAAGCATCATTGTAAAACGTGTTGTTCTATATTTATGCCATAAAGTTCAAGTATAAATTTAACATGACCGTAAAATAAATGTGCACATTTCCCTGCATACTCTGTACATTTGTGGTCATCTTCAAAGAAGCCCAGGAACAACCTCTAAAAGAGCCATCGGAAGCCAGAATTCACAGCAGCAGGATGGATGACCCAACATGGTAAGTAATGATGTAACCAGCACAAAACTAATGGTGTTGGGGACCTTCAGAGCAAGAAGAGCTCTAGTGCTTCAACACAGAGAGGATGTAATTGGCTTTAAGACCTGAATAATAACAGCGCTGTTGCCTTTTTCTCACAGTGGGAGATAAGAAACTCAGTAACAACCCGTTTGACAATAAAGAACATGAAGGGATGAATACTGGATCTAAAATGAAAGAGGTAATGTCTGGGTACAAGAAGAATTGAGTGCTCTGATTGGACAATAAACAAATAACCAATACCTCCTCTCTGCTCATCACTCAAAAGCTTTAGTAGTATATCACTAAGCCTCACATGTGTTTGCAAATTGTACAAATATTTTTAAATGAATGGTCTACAGAAACAGAGGACCTACAAGAAAAGAATTTGCCCAGCGTCCCATGCACCCTAAAGTCAGAGGTATGGTAGAGACATCTGCCATGTTCCAGTTCTCAAAAATGTATCTGAAGGAAACGGTCTTTACAAACAGTCCTTCTATTTGACAGGAGCAAGTAGAGAACCACCGTGTATTAGACAGAGATCCCAGTGTAAAGACCCCTGAGTGTTTCTAAATCTTGATCGATTCCCGTTTCTTTGTAAAAATCATGGGAAGTAGAAAAGTTACAACTGTAGAATTTGCCTAGAATGGCAGTCTTCGGTTCTGTGACACACAGAAAAGCCAAGTGAAGCTCAAGGCCAGTATAAGAGAGATGTTGCCTTCAGCCCAACGGGAGAAATCTCCAAGGCCACATAAACACTCTTTACCCAACAAGGAAGAGTAGGTAAAATATGGCTCTGTAACTGAACACCTTGAGGAAATAACACAAGGCGTAGGCTGTGGTCTAACCGGAGAATGGAGCATACCATAACATTACCCGGAGCTAAGGAGAACAGTTTGTGATGACAGAAGTTTCTGTGACAATGCCTAGAGAGTTACTAGGGTTTTATCCAGTGTTAAAGCAACCCTTGGAAAATAAGCTGGTCTGGTTTCACGGATCACTCAGTCCTAGACACATGTTCTTTGGCATCTGCTTCATCTTCTTTCCATCCCTCTTATGCCTACACTTCAGCGTTCCTTCCCTACCAAGTCTCCTTCTTTGTGCTGTATAGTTCACCAGTGTGGTGTTTTCTGTTCCTCAGGAACAGCAGCACTTCCAAAGGTCAAAAGTGCTAATCTGTGCACAATTCTTGTGTCATTTTCATTGTTGTGAAGCATAGTTATTTTCTCCTTCATCTATGATAATTATGTCTACTAGTATTTCCATTCATCTTCCCAAAGAGTAGCGAGAACTGCACCACCCATGGCAATAGGAACACAGCCACTGCTCCTTTGTTTGTTTGGAGTTCTTTGCTTAGGCCAAGTTATCGTTTGCTGTGTTCACATTCTGTCAGGAAGAATTACAAAAGTAAATATGTTTTATTTGCAATAGAATTCTAACCTCACCAATTACTGAAAGCCATGATTAGTTCAAACAAAAGGTATGTGTAGAAACTTGGATATTTAAAAAGACCAAATTATGCTATCCTTCCTTTAGTAAAGTATACTCACCTAAGGGGCTGTTACTCTCTGTATTTCTGTCACCTAATGAGCAGAAGAGGATGCCTACGGCTTCATTCGACAAAAACTTCAGACATGACAAAGACAAGGACAAAAAAAAAATTAAGAAAATAAAGAATATGGAAAAAAAAACTCTGAGAGGAGAAAAAGTGGAAACAGAAAAAATGAAAGAAGTATATCTGACAGGAGGAAGTAGAGAACCACTAGGAATGTCCTCATGTATTAGACAGAGACCCCAGGCCATAGTCACCTGCCAGGAGTTCTGTATGTGAAACACGGGTTAGTGAGAGAAAGTAGAAGAGACTGTGTCTTGAAAAAGAATACTCAGAGAGGTCTCTTGTTCCTGATCTGGAGCTGCTGAAGCTAGAGGTATATTGTGTTGTCAAGACACCACTGGGAGTGCTGTCTCTCACTCTCTCTCTCTCTCTCTCTCTCTCTCTGAAGAAGTAAATAAAACTTTTTTAAAAGAAAAGTAAAGAAAATGAATTGGCTAACAAAGATTTGTTGCATGTCTATTTTACTCAGTGCATAAGTAAAACAGGTAAAAATGTCAAGCTCCATTGTTACAAATTGTATTATTTTCCATTGTTACACTTCTTTTTCTTTCTTTTCTTTTCTTTTTTTTTTTTTTCCTTTTCGAGAGATTTCTTTTTGCTATAGAGCATGCGCACTCACTAGAGAGACAGAGAAACAGAAAGTGAGAAATCACCCCAGGGACAATGGTCACACTGCAATCCCTCTCCTCCATTCTCCTCTTGGGATTTTGGGCATGTATTTACATACACCCAACATGAGTTTCAAGCCACTGGGTCTGGGACTCAAACCACAGTTGGCCACATGGGAGTTCAGTCTTTAGCCACTGTGCCACCTGCTGGCCCCTCACGTTACATTGTATGTCCCTCTTTGGATCAAAGTGAAAGCCACAAGGCAGGAAAAATGAAGCCTGGGTCCACCCAGTACAAAATTCTTCATTCCTGGCAATCTATTAACATAAAATAATTGTGCCAAATGTCAACAGAAGACTGAATACAATTGTTTTCATTCTGGCTTTACAGGGATTTCAGTATCAGGGGAGATTTCCTTGCTTAAGTTCTTTCCTTGAAATGTTTAAGTAGTAGCAGTCATTGTGATAGTGCTTGTGATGTTCCAGGTACACACTCAGGTACATTAAATGTAATAGTTTATGGAAACCTCACTGCACCCCATCCTTATTTTGAAGATGAGGAAATTCAGAGGGACTAAGAAATCCCCTCAAAGTGTCACACCTAGTAAATACTGGAGCTGGGTTATAACAAAGATACTTTTGAACTCTCAAACATTCCAATCTGTTACAGACATTAACATCCACTAAGGGGGAAGGGGGAGGCACAATTTCTTGATTTGGTTCTACTCACTGTATTTGCAATTAATATCATTTATCTACAAAATAATTATGCTTCCTCCTTCTCCTGATTTTTAGAATGCCTGATCCAAATGTCCACAAACGGATGAATAGACTGAAAAAGTGTGGCACATATACACTACAGAATACTACTCAACCATTAAAAAACAAGACTCTGGCATTTGATAGAAAGTGGATGAATCTGGAAGAAGACTTACTGCTGAGTGAAGCAAGCCAGACTAAGAGACATTGTTTGTTCTGACTTTATGTATATATATATATAAAATGTCCACACTCTATGGTAGAAACTGAAAGATTAGAGGATACAGAAGCATGGAAAATGATTACAGATACTAGAGACAGTGTGGGAGGAAGACAGGAGGTGGGGGATGGTAAGAAGAAGAGAACCAAGGAGAAAAATAAAGAGGTAAGACATGTAAGAGACACAGAAATGGAAGACTGGTGATGTTAACATGTATGGTATCTTTAACTGGACTGGTGTGCAGTGTATTCATGCTGAGAAAATGCATTTAATAGGCTGTGATGATGTGTAGTGATTGAATGTATAAAATAAATTTAAAAACAAAACAAACATGAAAAAGAATGCCCTGTCTCTCTGAACCTAAGTTCATTCAGGAAGAAAAACAGTGGAATATATTTCATCATTCAGAGAATCTTTCTTGTCATGAATATGAAACTGTCATGGACAGTAGTAATTGCTGAAGATCCACAAGCCCTTTAGAACTGGACCCAAAATAAAGAATATTATCATTACTTCACCCACTAAAATAAGTCAAAGAAAACCAGCAGAACTGTATCAGGTGACACACTGGATCCTTTTAGACATGTTCATCTGGGTCAGCAGTGTTTCATGTTTCATTTTGGGCCCTGCCCCATAATCAGCAGAAGAGAAAGTTTTCTGAACCACCCAGTCTCATGCTACTTTAAGAGCAAGGCTGGCTAGGGGGTGGGGTGCTCCTATTTAATTCTGGAAATGCACACACACCATGGATGTCTGATCCTCCAAAGCTCTACCTCTGGGATAGCATCACCTTTCAGTCTCATATCCTTTAATTGCCTGTATAATCCACACTTTTGTAATATAATTATAGACTAACATCACATTTGCACACGCACTTCACACAGAAACCACAATAGATCAATTATGGTAGCCCAAAAAGTCAAAGCCATATCTCTTACGTAGCTACGTATAGGTACGCCTGTTTAGAAAAATGTCCCTTTCCTTTTTAGTTTGTTCCTGGGGCTGATAGCCAACTCTGAAGAACTGGGCCATTCCATCAATCCTACATCTACTTTTTCCAAGGAGAGCTTCGAACTCAATTTTAGAAGCTTTTCTCAGAAAGATTATTTTTAAAGAAATATTCACTAGTCTTTGGTGGGCGTTTTAGTCTGCAATGTGCTGCTTCGCGTATTTTTTCTTTGAACGTTCACAAACTCTATGCAGGGTTAGGCATGTGATTATCAATATTTAAAGCTGAGAAAGTGGTGAAGGAAGAGAGAGGATGGGGCATGCTCATTTTTCACTCGGTAAGGAGATATTATAGCTAACATATATTGATAGCTAGCGATATTCATTGATTTATTCTTACATATACAAGCCTAGGTTTTCCGAAGCTGAAATGTCCAGCCCACGCTCACTTTAATAAGAACCAGACCACAGTCCCACAAATTTTATTCATCAGAAATCAAGAAAATATTCCAAGGGTAAACTGTAAGTGTTCCCCTGAGGATTTTCTATAAATTCTAGCACATTACAGCCTAGCCACATGAAAGACTGAGAAGTGAAACCAGACTCAAAATGAAAACCAACATTCCTATTTTTACTGCCCATGCTCTGTATAAAAAGCAAGAGGAAGAAAAAGTCTGAAGATCAAATGACAAAGAACTTTCTAAATCTGTCACTTAGTAACATAACATGTGCCCCAAGAAGTTTAAATTTTGCATCCCACTACAGAATGTCTTCTTCTCACCTCCTCTTCCTCTCTTTCTCTCAAAATACACCACCTGGGCTCAGCTTCTGTGGCAAAGTCAATAGAACACCAAACTGCAGAGCTGGAAGCCACATGCCTATCATGGTCCAAGTTCCCTATTCTGAAGGCCTGAAAACACACCGTGGGAGGTCGACTTGCCCAGGATCCCAGTGGGCTGGAGGAAGAGGACCATGCCATGACCAAACACTGGAGAGGGTGCTTCTCTCTCCCTCTCTTCCTCTTGCCATACATACACTGTCATGAGTAAAAACATATATTTATAGATATAGATATTTATTCATTTATTTATTTATTTTTATTTATTTATTTATGTGTGTGTATATATGTATACACCACCTTTTTGAAAACAATGGGAAAGTGATAGCCTTAATAATTAATACATGCATAATATGAGGTAAACAGGTCCTTTCCTTTTGGCTGGAACTGCCACCTTCCAGGAGTTAACCAAAAATGACAAACACAAAAGGAAAGAGGATAGGCACCCGATATATGTTCTCTAGGCCTTTTGGAAGACATGGAGGGGTTCCTTTGGCGACACATATGTGAATCTACAAGGTGATATTGTAGTCATGAAGGAAATGGGTACTGTTCAAAAAGGAATGCCCCACAAATGTTACCATGGCAAAACTGGAAGAGTCTACAGTGTTACCCAGCATGCTGTTGGCATTGTTGTAAACAAAAAAGTTAAGGGCAAGACTCTTGCCAAGAGAATTAATGTGTGTATTGAGCATATTAAACATTCTAAGAGCAGAGATAGCTTCCTAAAACGTGTGAAGGAAAATGACCAGAAAAAGAAAGAAGTCAAAGAGAAAGGTACCTGGGTTCAATTAAAGTACCAGCCCGCTCTACCCAGAGAAGCACACTTTGTGAGAACCAATGGAAAGGAGCCTGAGCTACTGGAACCTATTCCCTATGAATTCATGACATAATGGGTGTTAAAAATAAACTAATTTGTGGTGTATAAAAAAAAAAATTGAGGTAAGCAGGTGGCTTGGTGGCTGTTACTGGACTCCTACATGGCTGACTGCCGTTCGACTCCCAGACCTGGCGACTTGAAAATCATGCTGGCTACATGTACGTGTATGCCCCAAATCCCAAGGAAATTGAAGGAGAAAGGATTTTGGCATGACTATCCCCCCTGGGAAGTGATTTCTCACTTTCCCTTTCTCTCTGTCTGTCTTTCACTGGCAATCACACACACCCTATGGCAAAACCCTAAAAAAAAAAAAAAAAAAAAAAAAAAGTTAAAAATGCATAATACACATGTAAAGAAAACTAATCTCCTATCATTGACATTTTTCTGTTTTCCTCCTATTTTTGCCAATTTTCTGGGAATGACATTGTCTGATAAAGACTCGGCACTGTAGAGCCAGACAACACATAACTTATCCTTTATCTCTCTTTCTGGAGAGACACAGAAGTGCCACAAAAACCCACCGTGAGTTTCTTCCTTCTCTGTGTCTGCATTTCCGATTTGCTATAAAACATTTGTAGGCAGCTGGTAATTCTTTCCAAATCCATCTATAACCTTCCGAAGTCACATTAGTGGACAGGGCTTTGATGTCTGTTGCCTAGAAAACAGATCAATATATTCCATGTTTTGAAGGGCATCAAATCCTGCCAGTCAGGAGCAGAGAGGCCATGGGCCCAAGGAGAGGCAGCTGTCAGTACATTGAGCTTGCCGAGCTGTCGTGCTGGAAGAACAGAAGCTTTCTGAGGCTCGCTTGGCACTGCTGACCTGGCAGGGGTCGAGTTGCTGGGCCTACACGAGGCACTCTGAAATCCATCAATCTGGGCCAACCAATTATGGCTGAAGCCCAAATAATTACACTCTGTGGGTGGTCAGGGCAATCCAAGCAATATCCCGTGATTAAACATCAGGGGATTTCTAAAATGTCTGCAGGTAGGAACATTTCAGGCTGTCTGCCTTCTCCTTAGCAAACTGTTGGGCAAGACTGCAGGATATTTTCCTTCTTCCTTTTATATACTTCTATAACAATTGAGTCTCTTTAAATAATAATCAATGGGGCCAGATGGTGGTGCAGTGGTAAAACACAATGCTCTGCAAAGCTGACCCATACGAGAAGGTTCTGGGTTCACATCCAGAAATTTCCCAGAGTGTGCCTGGCACATGTGCTCCTGGGCTCTGGGGCTGGCTGAGGTTGGGAGTGGATCACAATGTCAAGATCATGTCTAGGGTGTTGTCTATCTATCTCTTTCTCCCTCTCTCATAGAAGAAATAAATGAATAAGCTTTAAGAAATCATAATAATCATGATAAACCAATAGGCCTCACCAAGGTAGCACACAGATAGCCTCACCACTTACTTGGAAGCGGGTAAGCCACATGGGAGGCCAAGTTTCAGTTCCTGGGACAACCTAACATGTTGGGCTTGGTTGTGTGCACCCTAGCCTTAGCCAGTTGGGAGACTAGGGCAGGAGGATCACAACTCAGACTCAGACTCTGTCACAAATATACATCTTTGGCCACATCATTATGGCACAGTGGTAACACAAGCATCCTCCAGTGTTGGAAACCATATGGCAACCATGGTTCAGACCTCAGGTCAGCCTGCAAAACATATACATGTGCAAACACCCAAGGTATTGGGGAGTGAATTGCAGGAATACCCTGTCAAGGGTTTTTTCTATCTTTATCTCTCTCTCCATCTCTTTTTCTTTCAGTTTCTCATGTACGTGCACACATTTTCTATCACAAAGGGGAAAAAAAGAACCTATCTTCATCTCCTTCTCTGTATCTCCTTCTTTTATTATAAGAAAATAATAATAATAATAAGTAAATATTCTTTCTGTTAGAAAAGATAACGTCCTTAAAAATTACCTCTAGCTCAGTACTCTTTTTAGTCATTGCTAGACCTGAATAACATGTACAAACAAAAACTGTCTTGAGTCATAGCAATTGAAGACTGAGCTGCTTTCAACAGCTGCTGAGGTGAGCTCCAGCTCAACTTAATGATTATTTCACTGTGAAGATGAGCGTGTTTTGTTGGGACCTTCAGATCTGTCTCTAGCTTGCATATCAGGAAGGCTTTAGCATTTATAACCATGAGTAAATGACAACTTATAAATGAGTAAAACGTGCATACACTACAATTTGACCATTCCATTAGGAAGTTGAAGTTCTGGGTTAATTCAGAAAATCTATATTACATTTGGTTGGAAAATTTCACCAAAGCATAGTCTATTTTTATACATAAAACACTGGACCAGCAGATGATGTAATGGTTACATCGCTGGATTTCCACATAGTGGACTGTGGTTTAAGTCCCAGACCTGATGGCTTGAAACTCACACCAAGTGAGTGTTCATGCACGACCATGATCCTAAGAGGAGAATGGAGGAGAAGAGGTGATTCCTCACTTTCTGTCTCTCTGTCTCTCCAACAAGCATATGTACCCTATAGCAAAAATCTCTCTAAAATAAATAAATAAATAAAATACACCATATCACACATTCAATGTCAAAAATGCTCTTGACTTTACCTGCAACTCACCTAATCACTGTTCATTCCCTCTGCCGATGGCCCACCGGCTCGAAACTCTGTCTCTCACTGGATTATAGTCTTATATTATATATCCCCAAGCTCTATCCAAAACACATGGCTTTTCAAAAACATAAGTTAGATTATGTCACTCCTCTGCTCAATACCGTGAGATGACTCCCCAGTTCCTTTGGAGGAAAAGCCAAAGCCCATAACCAGCCACCATGCCCTATTTGAACTGGTTCCCTTTAGAGATTTCCTGCTCATTCCTGACCTAGCACAATGGCCTCCTGCTGTCCTCCATGCCACTGTAGCTGTTGCTCCTCTCTTCCTTGAAGCCTCTCTGATAGATAGCTGCATAGCTAATCCTCCTTCGTGTTTGCTCACATTACCCCATTTCAGTGAGACTTTCTCAAACCACTCTGCTTAAAATTGTCACCACCACCTTTCTCCCATCCCCACTCCCCTACTCTACTGTTCCCTTTTTCCAAAGCATTTAGTTTCTTCTGGAATATCCTGTAATTACTAACGTGTCAGTCTATAGTTTATTGGTCTTTGTTCACTTGGTTCACTGAGATCCCTACAGTCACCTGGAAGCATGCAGGACCCATAGGAGGGCTCAATAAATGTTTGATTAATGAGCATCAAATGGAAGACTAGCTGGATATAGAAGCTCTTGAGTTGTTCGGAAAGTTGTGATTCATTTCTATTTTTGCATAGAAAAACACTTAAAAAAAACTTCATAACTTTTCCAATAACCCAACTGATACCATTAAACACACAAATATCCAAATAATTGGTATTCTGGAAGGTGAAGAGTCAATAAGGGCATTGAAAATATATTCCATGAAATACTTGCAGAAAATTTTCCAAACATAGAGAACATTTAAACATTAAGAACCAAAAAATATGAAGGCCCCCAAAATAGAAAAAA
Source organism: Tupaia belangeri chinensis (assembly GCF_000334495.1). Taxonomy (NCBI): domain Eukaryota; kingdom Metazoa; phylum Chordata; class Mammalia; order Scandentia; family Tupaiidae; genus Tupaia; species Tupaia belangeri. The sequence goes on from NW_006203686.1 coordinate 717,063, forward strand.
AAAAAAAAAACTTCTAAATACTTGAGATCTCATCAGATATAAGGGTCTTAAAAAATTAAGGGAAAATGTGTTTACAAATCTTACAAGTCAACAAAATACAAAGTTCCATCGGGATGGCAGTGATCCCGGATAGAATCTGCAGGTTTCTGTGAGTAAAGGGAAGAACTGAAGAACAGGTTACAACTTGAAGCTAGAGATGTGGGCTGCAGGGTCAAGGAGACCCAGTCTTTTCCATTTTAGAGCCCGTGACATGACAGTTACAACATAAAGCTCTATGACTCCACGTGGTCGTGCTCAAGACCAGCCCTATGTGACCTGAACTAGCAGGGAGACAATTCTCTCCTCCAAATGGGAAAGCATCTTTTAACTTTGGGGAAACAGAATTCATCAAGGAAAAGTTTAATAAGAGTGTCAGAACACCAACAAAAGGCCAGCTGGTGTTGTATGGAATGGACACCCCCCAAGGGGGTATTTTCTCACTCTCTTTCTCTCTGTCTCTGTCTCTCTTCAGTGAGCACACACACAGTAGAGCAAATTTTAAAAAGGAAAATTATAAAGACCAATATATTATTTATGTCAAAATGGAATCTTCATGAGTTTCCTGTGCTTCTCATGCCGAACTTCTCAGACCAAACATTTCAAAGTACTTGGAATAAAGTGAAAGACTAATATCAATTTAAGATGGATGACTTGGTCACTGATATAAACTGAGGGTAAATAGGGTCTAAGTTTGTGCATAGTATGGAATATCAAGATAATTAAGGCTTTTCTTTTTACATTTCTTTTCACTGTATATTTATACTGGTTATTTGCTATGAGGGAACATTTTAATTGTTAAGGTAGATAACTGAAGTACTTCGAAGGAAGTAAAAAGTACAAAATTTATAAATGCCTGCTTATTAGAGTAAATAGTAGTTTGAAATGGCATTTATATAAATTTGCAAATGAAAGCAACATTATTATCTTTTTAGATGTGATTCTGAAAACCTGTAGACTTGCTAAGACATGGAACCAACCCAAATGTCCACACACAGATGAATGGATGGAAAAAATGTGGCACATATACTCCATGGAATGCTATTCAACCATAAAAAATAATAAGACCCTGGCATTTGATAGAAAGGGACAAACATGGAAGATTTATTGCTGCCTGAAACAAGTCGGGCTATGAAACAGAAACATTGTATGTCTCCACTTAACATATACTGACTGTCTACATTCAGTAGAGACTGAAAGACTGGAGGTCATAAAAGCATTAAAAATTGTTATGAACCCTGGGGACAAAGTGAAAGGAGAGTGGGAGAGGGGAAGAGTGCAGGAAGGGAAATTTGGGGAAAAAAATAGAGAAATAAGACATTTGCGGGGCTGTCAACAAGGTAAGGTAGAGTCTTACCGAGAGAACTAATGTGCGTATTGAGCATATTAAGCATTCTAAGAACAGAGATACCTTCTTAAAGACATGTGTAGGAAAGTGACCAGAAAAGGAAGGAAGCCAAAGAGAAAGGGACCTGGGTTTAACTGAAGTGCCAGCCTATTCCACCCGGAGAAGCACACTTTGTAAGAACCAAATAAATAAATTCTGGTCTATAAAAAATATTAACAAAAATAAAAATTCACAACCCCTCCAGTGGCTACAGGTGCAGGATGACAACACTGCTGCATAACCTTTATTCAGTTCACAAAGAGCTTTCCTCTGCATTCTCTTCCCTGATCCCCAAAAGAAACAATCCAATTGCCTGTGGATAAATCAAGCTATTCTTAACCTGATTTTTTTTTTTTTTAACACTGTAGTCCTATGCTCTATGGGCACAGAAGGAAGCCAGGTGAAAGGCTTCCTAGCTGGCTGCAGGATGTTAGCATGCCCAGCTTGAGACTGAGCATTCACTGGTGAGGGTGAGGCTGGCTGGCTGCAGAGAGCCTGGAGGGGCTGTGGAGAGGCAGAGCGGCTTTGGGACCCAGCAGCACTCATGCTTTGGGTGTGTCCCCTGTGACCCTGGTCCTTTGTGGCCACAGCTGGTCATCCATCTGTCTGTTCTCAGTGCAATCTGGGGACAGGGCAAAGTGAAGGCCAAACCTAAGAGATTCTGTTTCTTTTTCTTTCTTTTCTTTCCTTTTGTATTTTGTTTTTGTTTTTGTCTTTCTTTAAATCAGTTGCTGACAGTTGGCAAAGAGATTAAAAGCAAAAATACTAGTCCTTCCTTCCCAATCTTTGTAGCAATGAATACAGAAACAAGGGGATGGGGAAGAGAGGTTATTTGATGGGACTGCAAATAGCGTCAGACAATGGCGCTCGCTGAACCTGACAATGAGCCTGCTGGACTTCCCGTGCCCTCCTGAGTGGCTGTCCCTCCAGAGCATCCTTCCTCAGCCTTACTTTCTTCTTCATAAAGAGGAGCATTTAGAGATCAGGAGAGAAGTCAATATACCAAGATTCCCAACATTTTCCTCTAAAAACTTTTCCATTAAAAAATGTTAAACTAATCTTCTGCATAGTATCTAACACTTTGGGGAGGTAAATATGAAAGGCACTTCAAAACACTTGTGGGCAAATGAAACTAAAGTCAGCGTTCATTCCCGCACCAAAAAAATAAAAAGTCATATCTAGATTTTTCATGATGTATGTTTTCCATGAATCTTTTTAAAGACTCCTAGTGTGTGTGAATGTGTTGATGTGTTTACCACATTCCTTGAAAACTGACGAGAAATAGTACAATCATTTATTTCATAGGCAATTTATCATCTAGGTAAAGTCTAACTTAGTATGCTTTTTGAAAAAATGAACATGCCTAGTAATCAAACTCTGCATTAAGCGAGGAAAAATGTTTCTGTATGTACAAAAGATGCTTTGTTATGTCATCTAGATCCATGGTGGGGGGTTGAAATGATATATTAGGAGATTTTGTTTTTAATGCCAGAGGGTACAAATGTGCACCAGAGAAAGACAGAGTCTGAGAGAGAGAGAAGTGCCCCCCTTCAGTGGAACCTGGTTACAGGGCAATCTTCTTTCCTCCATTCCTCCCTCCTGCCAGGATCCTGGACACATGCACAGGCGCCCAATGTGTTTTTTAAGATACAGGGGCCAGGACTTGAACTACAGAAGGCCATGTGGGATCCGACTTTCTTTGCACAGAGCTTAACCGCCTGGCTATGAGGCTAACCCTGAAATGAAATATTTATGAAAATAATTTTCTTTTGTAAGAGGAGCCAATGTTGCAAAAACAGATAACTAGATTTAAAAAGACAACCCCAGTTTCCAACATGCTTTCCTATTGCTGTAGTCTGTGTGCTGGTTTTTAGTTACACAATACACAGTATCATGGGGAATCACAGAGCTAGACCCATCGATCTGACCGCCCAGGACACCGCGGGTGAGAGAGATTTGGTGCATTACTCACAGCTACACATCAAGCTTGTGCAAGCATTGGAAGTAGAACACTGTAAAGAATGAAGTGGGAGATAAAGGAGAGGAGGTAGAATTTTTGAGGACAGTCCTAGGCTGAGATTCAGTTCTGACAGGAGAGACAGTTGCAGGATGTGGTAGGTGAAGCCTCAGGCTTTATCGAGCTCTAAGAACATCTTGTCCAGGTTGATGGGAGCCCTGACAAGGTTACCCACTAGAGGAAACCCACCTTCTGCAGGAACGGCCCTGTGCTGGTCCTCCTCTGTGCTCAGCTGCTGGCTGGAAGCAGCCCAGGGCTAGCACAGCCTCAGCATGAATAATACCCCAAGAATCCGGAGATAGAGCAGCTGGAAGTGCACTAACCTCCCCCCTGGAAGCGAGTTTCCTTGAAGGAAGGGCTGAGCCTGGTAACAGGTTTCACGGCCTCCACACGTGTATGTCTGCTTCTTGGTGCTGTGTAAGCTCCACCCCAGCACTTTTCCCAGGAAAGGGAGCAATTCGACTCCTCTAGGAGGAAATAGCATTAGCAGCATCTGGTGTGGGCAAACTGGTGGTGCTTCTTTTTTTTTTTTTTTTTTTGGATGAACAAATGACTCCTGTTAAGAAATAAGAATATCATGTTTCTTTCACTCAATTATTGCATTTTAGGAATGATAGGGACTTCAAAACTAAATGAACCAATTTTTATATAAAGAGATCTGCTTTAATTTAAATAGGTTTTCTCCCCTAGTTCTTCCCTCCCCCCCTCCCATATTGCTGAAGCAGGCCTCTTGATCTTTCTTCGAAATCTTTCCCCTAGAAACTAGATGAGTCAATGGCACAGCTCGACAGCCCAGATATGACTGCCTGGCGAAGTCTAGGACTGTGCTCGCTTTGTGGGTTTAATGTGTGGGTTTGATTCCAGTGGATCTTCTTGGACCTCAACTAAATTCCAACAAATGATCTTACCTCACAGGATTTCTCCAAACTTATGGTACTGAGATAAACAGCATTTGTCATTGTCCTGTGTTAAAAACGCAATGACATCCTCCCTTCCCTGCGCCCCGCTCCCTCCCCTCCTAGTCTTCATCTCTGTGTCCTGTGTCTGGCTCACATGGACTTAAGTGCTATGCTTATTCGAAATAGCCTTCAAGTTCTATGGTCTCCTGGGGCATGCAGGCAGCATAGTGGTTAAGATGCTGGACTCTCAAGTGGCTGACTGTGGTTCAAGTCTGGGACCCAGTGGCTTGAAACTCACACCAGACATGTGTGCATGTGTGCCCAATCTGGAGGAGAATGGAGGAGAAAGGACTGTGGCTTGGCCATTCCCCCAGAAGGTGTTCTCTCAGTTACTCCATCTGTCTCTCAGGTGAGCACACATACCCTATAGCAAAAATCTAAAAAAAAAAAAAAACCAAGCTCTATGGTTTCCTGAACTTGGCACCAGAGTCCTTGTCGAAGCTCAACAACCTGATTCAAATGGCTTAGAAAGCTCTTAATGGTAGCATGGTAACACCAAACGTGTTTAATATTCTGCAATGAACACTGGGAAACTTGGGGAACTGCTTTCTTTCTTTTTTTTTTTTTTGGCACAAGATAACTGGAACAATCAGATAATGTATTTTGTTGGCATCTCCTTGAGACAGATTTGCTTCCTTAACCTAGAAAAGAAATAGGGATATCTCACTAAGGGACTTGAAAGCTAGAACATGTATGCATTTCCCACATTGGGCACATTTCCCATTGTGAAGGGAGGCCTCAAGACACCTATTATTCAGGGAATAATAAGTTTCAGAACAGGAGCAAGTCATTACAAAAATCTCTCACTCAGGGTGCATTTCTATACTTGTCCATTTTAAACTAATAGAGTAACTTAACTTTCCCTTCTCCTCCTTTCTCATTGTGAGTTTGGGCATACATATACATGTACCCAACATGTTCTTCAAACTGCTGGTTCCAGGACCCAAATCACTTAGTCAGCTATGTGGGATCCAGTCACCTTAACCACCATGCCATTGACTAGCCCAGAGTTAAGTTTCGAAGAGCATCTGGTCACGTTTTTATCAACTGGTTAGTTTGCTACCTTGTTTATATGTTTCTTATTTAATATATAATCTTGATTCATTAACATTCAACTCTATAGCACAGAAACTCATATCTTAACAAAGCTTGTCCAAGACACACTGTAGCCTTCTTACACTTTGTAACAGTAGAACAGGACTTCAGCATTGCTCTTGGGGGCAATTTTAAACAGTGGTGTCACTAAAATAACGATAAACATGTGGAAAATACAGCTCTAAATACATTGAGAAAGGGATGCTTGTTTATGGCATGAGAGCTGAAACAAGAAGACAGAGCACAGCCTTGAGTGAGCTCACCAGGAAAATGGGCATCAGGCAACTTTCAAATGATTTTGTCACCCAGTGTGTCCCCAAAGTCTGTGAAAATGACATCAGTATTGATTTTTCAGATTTTAAATAAATTGTAGCAACTAAGCAAGTTTGCAGATATGGCATCTGTAAATAAGGAGTGACAGTATTCATGTGAATACGAGGAGAGTCTTCAAGAAGTTCATGAAAAATGTGTATTATGAAAAAACTATCATGAGTTTCAAAAGTTTTTCCACCAAAATAAAATCATATGAACTTGTTATATGGGGCAAATTTGGAGTGCTAAGAAAGATAAGCACTAAGAAAGACTGAGATACCAGTTTGAAAGGATCCCTATCAGAGCTACATAAATTCTGCTGAAATTGAAGCAAGAACAAACATCAAATTTATGGTGACACTTGGGTGGGAAAATGATGAGATCATTGATATATTATAGAGTTTATGGGCACAATACCCACAAAATCCAGTAGTTTACAACTGGGTGACTCAATTTTAAAAAGGACAAGATGATGCTGAAGATAACACCTGTAGAGGCAGACCATCCACGTCAGTTTGCCAGGAAGAAATTAATCTTGTTCATTTAAAAGGATCAACCACTAACAGCAGAAATAAGAGCTGGCACCATAGACATCCCAACCGGTTTCAGGTACACAACTCTGATTTAAAAATTAAGGTTAAGGGGACCAGCAGTTAGCGTAATGGCTATATCACTGGATTCCCACATAGTTGACCGTGGTTCGAGTCCTGGACCCAGTGGCTTAAACTCACGCCAGGAGCATGTGCATGTGTGCCCAAGATCCCGAGACGAGAATGGAGGAGAAGGGATTGTGGCATGACCATCCCCCCTTGCGGGTGATTTCTTGCTTTCTGTCTCTCTGTCTCTCTCGGTCGGTCTGGAGAGTGCATGCGCCCTATAGCAAAAACCTTTCAAAAAAGAAAAAATTAAGGTTAAGTAAACTCTCTGTTCAACTGGAGCCAAAATTGCTCTGATTATACCCAGATCAGCTTTCAATGAATATTTTTCAAAAGTAGAATCAAACATTTCTTTGAAGACCTGTAACAGAAAATGGCACATGGCTTTACCAGTATAATCCTGAAGATAAAACGTAAAGCAATGGCTATCAAGAGGTATTTCTGTAGTACAACAGTGATATGCTTCTCAAGAGAAGCTGCATCCCACGTGGTGACTGCAGTTCAAATCCCCACCCAGGTCAGCCTGAAATATGCCAGGCATGTGCATGAGTACCCAAGAGCCAACGGGCTAGAGGGCTAGGAGCAAGGAAGTGATGGTGCGACCAGACCCCACAGAAGGTGCTCCTCTCTCTTTTTCTCTCACTCTCATATGCACATGCTCTAGCATAAATAAAGAAGGGAAATGATCTTATAAAGATCAGAAAATGTAAGTTAATGTTTAGTAAGTTTTTCAAAGTCAAGAGAGGCAAATGGACATCCAGAGACAATGAATATAAAAAGAAATCTACCTCGAGAATGTTAGACAATGAGCAAAGAAAGTACAGAAGGTTATGAGAAAAACAGGGCTTTCAATAAGAGTAGGAAAACGCTTCAAAATGGTAATATTTGTTATTGCTTCACAGTATGTATATTTATTTCACAAACTATGACCATTCGGAGAGGTAGCAAGACCAGGAAAACCCTAAGCTTTGTACTCAAAAACCTGAGTTTAAATGTGTGTTGTTGGGGCTGGCAGGTGGAGTGGTGGTTAAGGTGCTGGAGTCCCACATGGCCAACTGTGGTTCAAATCCCAGACCTGGCAGCTCACTTTCTCACTTTCACTCTTCCTCTCTCTCACTCTGTTCCTCTCTAGGCAAATTAAATAAATAAATAAATAAATAAATAAATAAGTAGAGTTAAATAAAATGATTCAAAAAATATATATATGTGCCGTTACTATTCAAAACATGAGATTTGGAATGAGTCAGTAAGGACTAAAGCACCAATTTTTAATTACCTCACTTAACATGAAACTTCAGGTGAATGGCTCCAAATGTGATGCAGTAATATAATATCATCTGTGATGTAGGTTTTTTCCTGTCCTCCTCCTATTACTTTTGATCTTGCTTTCTATCTTCTGCCATCCTGTCATCCAAGGCTTTTTGTCCTTACACTTGGTGTCTTAGGATCCCAGACAAGATGGCTGCCACAGAGCTACTGTTTCCTCACGTAATCATATTCAGAGCAGGAAGATGGAGGGAGGCAGAAACAGAGTCTCTTCCTATACCTGGTCCCTTTCTCAGAAAGCAAATCTTCCCCAGAAGCTCCCAAGTGGAATTCTACCCATCACTCATCCACCAGAACTTTATCACATGGCAACCCTTAACACCAAGGGGATTTATTGTCTAATCCTTAGAAAATAACTTTTCAGGTCAGCCTTGTAGCCCGGTGATTAAGAGGACTGGATCTCACATAGTTGAGCACAGTTTCGAATCCTGGCCACCCTGATGGCTTGTAAACCACACTGGTGCATGTGCACATATGCTCCAAATCCTGAGAGGATAGAGAAATGGAGGCAAAGGAATCGCGGCATGACCACACTCCACTGGGGTGTTCTAATTCTCTCTCTCTCTCTTTCCCACTCCCTACTCTAGTGAGCAAATGTGCCCTCTGGCAATAGAAAGAAAGAAAGAGAGAGAGAGAAAGGGGGGGGAGGAGGGAAGGAGGGAAGAAGGGAAGGAGGGGAGGAAGGAAGGAAGGAAGGAAGGAAGGAAGGAAGGAAGGAAGGAAGGAAGGAAGGAAGGAAGGAAAGAAGGAAGGAAAGAAGGAAGGAAGGAAGGAAAGAAGGAAGGAAAGAAGGAAGGAAGGAAGGAAAGAAGGAAGGAAAGAAGGAAGGAAGGAAGGAAAGAAGGAAGGAAAGAAGGAAGGAAGGAAGGAAAGAAGGAAGGAAAGAAGGAAGGAAGGAAGGAAAGAAGGAAGGAAAGAAGGAAGGAAGGAAGGAAAGAAGGAAGGAATAGGGGCGTTCCAACAGACACATCTGATGGACTTCAAGAAACATCTTGACCCCAAATAGTAAAATCCAATCCCTGCTCTGCATCTGAAAGGTTCTTTAGACTTCTCTGGGAAATTTTCACAGAAGAAAAGAAATAATTCAGCTGTTTATATTCAAGTAATAGTGCCTGTTAAGGAGACGCCTCATTAGTAATGTAATTTAGGGCTAATTTATATCTATACTTGTTGGTACACAGTCACATATACGTTTGATCATAAAACAACCAGGATCCTCGTGCCCTTTTAGCAGTTCAGCGGGACAAAGCAGTTATTACCAAAGGGGGATTCTTATCCTTCTCAAGGAAAGAAAATATTTAAGGTCTTTTAAGGTATTAATCTGCTAATAACAAATTACACTTAAATGTTCCTTAAACTTTGCACATGTGCCTAAAAATAATAAAACTATTCAATGTATTAACCATTTCAGCCATATGAGGGTAGAGAGATTTTTTAACAGTCACTGGAGTTTTACTATATTCATGAAGAAATCTATTTTCAGTTTCATTTTTTAAATTTGTCACTTTTTCTTTGAGAGATTTTTGCTATAAGGCACATGCACTCACCAGAGAGACAGAAAGTGAGATATCACCCCCCAGGGGAGGGGGTGGATGGCCTGGCTGCAATCCCTTCTCCCCCATTCTCTTTGGGATTTTGGCCACACACCCACACATGTGCCCAGCATGAGTCTTAAGCCACCAGGTCTGGGACTTGAACTGCAGTCAACCACATGGGAGTCCAGCAACTCAACCATTACACCATCTGCTGGTCCCAAAACTTGTCACATTTTTGTCATTGTTTGCTTTTTTAAGTAATTTTTGTTAGAGAAAATATGTCACCTTTTATAAAAGCAATTTGGGAGGATAAACTGAATTTTTCTCATTTCAATATAAACTGTTCCTTGCTATGGAGAAAATTAATACAAATGATCAATAAGATAAATAACTTATAAGCTTAGTTTCTACTGGGAATAAGTAAGTTTGGTTTTCTCGTATATAAATGAAAAATGATTTATCTCTGCTAAAAATCATAGAGGTATTCAATACTCACAGAAAGATTTGCCTAAATTGATTATTGACCATTGTAAGAAGAATAAGACTCAAAAAAAAAAAAAAAAAAAAAAGGAAAGAAAAGAGGAAGGTGGAAAAAGACAGGTCAATAGTTTTGTCTAACAAGTAATATATGAAAAAGAAATCTTAATAATTAAACAAAATAATTCAGGGACTTCAAATGCCATGCTGTTTAGGAAAGGACAATGCTTTTAAAATGTCTAACAAACTCTAAAAATTCATAAACAACAAGAACAAAAAAAAAAAAACAGGTTAGATTTAGGAGTAGTTAATAAGTGGTTAAGGATTAGTTATCCCATCTAGACATGTATTTATTTACATCTTATATACATATTCATCTTAGAAGATGATGTACAATAATTTTATATAGAGCAGTTCCTTTTTGGTTGGTTCTCAAAGATCCAAATTATTTTAAAAATCTTACTAAGGGAAGCAGCAGATGGCATAGCAGTTATGCTGCTGAACTCCCACATAGCCAACTTTGGTCAAGTCCCAGACCCAGTGGCTTGAAACTCATGCCGGGTGTGTGTGCAAGCATGCCCAAGATCCTGGAGGAGAATGGAGGAGAAGGAATTATGGCATGGCCATCCTCTCTGAGGGACAATTTCTCACTTTCCCTCTCACTGTGTCTGTTTCTCTCTCTCTCCAGCAAGCTCACACACCCTAAGGCAAAAAACTCAAAAAAAATTTTTGTTTTAAATCTTACTAAGATTCCAATCTACTTTCCATGAAAACGGAGCCATTTCTAACTTGTTCCCTCATACTTCCAGCACCTAGCACACAATAGTGCTCACTAAATATTAGAAAAAAGAGCAGACATCCATGAAATAATGAACAGAGAACTACAGACCCATAATGGAGGCAAATTGATGGGGAAAAAAAATTTGATGCTAAGGTTAGTTCAACCTTAGCTTTTGGTAATCTCTCTGAGCATGTGCTTATTATTGACACTTCTAGAACCAATTACATGCAAAATTCAGACACTCTCTTAATCTTTGGCATAACCCAACCCCTTCTCAAGAGGAGATAACTCACCTCCTGCCTCTCCTACATGGACCACTGGTTTCAAGAGCCAAGAGCCCTCCAGTTACCATCTCACTGCTCCTCCAAAACACATCCTCCCCCTTGGAAACATAAACATCAGTGCTGGGGGGCCAGATGGTGGCACAGAAGTAGCACAGCCACCCGTGAGGCTGACCCCGGTGGGAAAATTCTAGGTTCACATCCAGGTCTCTCACTGGATATGGCAGGATCACGCATGCCTGTGAATCAGGGCTAGCTGAAGTTGGGGGTAGATCACATTGTCAAAACCCCATTGGGATGGTGTCTCTCTCTATCTCTATCTCTCTGTATTTCATTGATGGAAGATGGTAAAAGAAAGAAATTCAGTATTAAAATTTACATTACTGGGACCAGCAGTTAGCGTAATGACTATGTCACTGGACTCCCAAGTAGTCGATCGCGGTTCGAGTCCCAGACCCGGAGGCTTAAACTCACGATGGGCGCATGTGTGTGTGTGCCCAAGAACCCGAGAGGAAAACGGAGGAGAAGGGATTGCGGCATGGCCACCCCCCTGAGGGGTGATTTCTCGCTTTCTGTCTCTCTGTCTCTCTCTGGCTGGCTGGCAAGCGCACGCGCCCTATAGCAAAAGCCTCTCAAGAAAAAGAAAAAAAAATTTACATTATCTAGCTTTATGGATCTCTCTTTTCACACTCCTGACTCTCCCCATCCCTGTCCAGGATTTGGATGTCTGGGAGCTGCCAGTTTTTCTTGAAAACACGGCAGGAAGGAGCCAAGCCTCCAAATGGGTGGTAGATCTTCTCCTCCCAATGAGTGCTTTATCCCCTGATCTCCTCAAGGGTAGACTTTGACTTCAAAAGCCACCTTACCCATCCCATGACAGCCCCAGGGCTTTGTCTTCACTCGGAAATCTCTAACTTTGATTTTGTCTTCTGGTACAGTTGGCTGCTATTCTTGCCTATCACTCCACACTTAAAACCCTTCACTGTTTTGCCCTAGATTTTAAAACCTCATCCAAACCTTCATCTTAGCCTATAGTGCCCCTACAACATGTCCACTGCCCATTTGTGTCCCCTCATTTCTTTTTATCTTTTATCTTTTTTTTAGAGGTTTTTGCTATAGGGCGCGTGCACTCCCCAGACAGACAGAGAGAGACAGAGAGACAGAAAGCGAGAAATCACCCCCCAGGGGTACGGCCACACAGCAATCCCTTCTCCTCCATTCTCCTCTCGGGTTCTTGGGCACGCACGCACATGTGCCCAGTGTGAGTTTTAAGCCACCGGGTCCGGGACGCGAATCACGGTTGACTACGTGGGAGTCCAGTGACATAGCCATTACGCTAACTGCTGGTCCCTCCCCTCATTTCTTATCACAGGCATGGACTTTCCTTCTTCAGACATCCTCGAAGACATGTGTTTCCAACATAGCTTCAAGCTCCAAAAGCAGGGCTTGTTTTGCTCTGATCTCTCTCTCTCTCTCTGTCTCTCTCTGTCTCTCTCTCATTCTCATTCTCTGTCTTTTCAAGTTTCTTTTTCTTTCTTCCATGAGTGACAGAGACAGAAAGAGACAGCACCCCCAACAGGATCTCAATGCCACAATCCACCCCTCACCTCAGTCAGCCCAACGTGCTTGGGCAGGTCTTCGGACAACGGTCTCGCAGTGCTGTTTTACCATTGCACCATCATCATCCTGCCCTGGCACTTCTGTTTACTCCTATTTGAAATCTCAAAGCTGGCTTGAAAGTGTTTGTTTCTCTTAAAAGTCTTTTCGTGCTCCACTTGCCCAGTCTAATCTATTTGCTGCTTCTCCTGGCTCCCAGAGTGTTCTTAATATAACTCTAGGATACACTCTCTAAGGCAGGGTTGTGTCTGACTCCTTTAAGTAAGTCTGGAAGACAGTAGCTAGTTCAAACCTTGCGATAATTTCCAGAAAAAATTGAGAACTGACACTAGAGAAACGAAAATAGCAGTAATTCCTAGTTAAATCTCTCTCTCTCTCTCTCTCTCTCTCTCCCTCTGTCTCTCTCTCTCTCTCTCTCTCTCTCTCTCTCTATATATATATATATATGTGTGTGTGTGTGTGTGTGTGTGTGTGTGTACACTACATATTCTTTGGCTAATACCACCTTAGCACAAGAGGAAAATAACACACTTTCCTTAGTTTTAAATCTAAAGATGAAATGGGAGATTTGTCCTCCAATGACCTTGGAATAATCTGCACCATCTCTCTGGTTATGACATGGACTCCTTCAATGGAATTTCTAACCACCTTCCTGCCCTTTATTCCCTCACCAGATTCTCCCAAAAACTCACCCTGACCTTTAGTCCTGGAGTCCCACTTGGCCTCCTCCTCCACCAGGTGGCTCTCACCACCTGCAACCTGTCCTGAGAGTCCATCCAAGACCCCCCCCCCCCCCCGGGGACGGCAGGCCTGACAACGGAAACCCAAG
>NW_006203686.1:730401-753325 GCF_000334495.1 Tupaia belangeri chinensis
CCCCCCCCCACCTGGGTAGGCAGGCCTGATATAGGACACCCAAGTTATGGTCACTGGGAACGCCCCTTGATCTATAGCAATGGGAACAATAGGAGAAACAGGAATCAATGAGCCCAAGGGCTCTTTACAACTTGAAACCTCTGAATCTCTTAAACTGCTCGGCTCTATTAAAATAAGCCAGAAAAAGAATAAGAAAAGCTTTGCTTTTCTTCTCACCCATGTTTAAAGATCCCAGGGCAGATGATAACTTCGTTTTTCTCTCTCTCTCCATTCTTAAGACAAAGCGAGGAAGGGCTTTCAAAACTAGCTCTAAATTTGGCTCATTTTAGCTCTTCAAAAAAAAAAAAAAGAAAAATCTCACTTCTCTACTTCTACAACTTATTTCATATTTGCAAAGACATTTCCATAGAACTATTAGAGTAAAAAAACTTATTTTGCCCACAAAATGTCCACAAATTCATCAGTGCCCAAAGCCAGTAGGCAGAAGTGCCACAGGGATGCTGTTCTCACACCCTGGGATTCACTTGTAGACGCCTCACACGCACGTAAACAGACATCTCGGAGCAAGCACGAAGCTCTAGTCAGCTAGAGGAATTGTAATTCTCCTTCTGTTCACTGTCTAAATGTTTACCTGTCCCTTAAACTTCGAGCATCCCAAATATATGCCACCAAACTCTGTTCTAAAAGAGGGAAGACAAATAATACAATCCAGGGGTCTCCACGGTGACTTCCACCCAGCCCCACTGCAGTGGCCCGTGAATCCTTCCAGCTGATCCTTCAGGGCTTTCAAAATGACCTCCCTAGACTCCACAATCTCTCCTTTGAACGGAGCATGAAATCCGGGATCCCAGACTTACTTCTGATGAGCTTTTGCTGGTATTCAGCTAGCTAGTAAACCACAGGTAGGGAGGCGGCCCTTCTGCTACTGGGATGATGAAATAACAGGCTCTCACTCACCAGCTTCCCCTTGCTAAGTGCTCACTCGCTGCAGGATTCACAGGGCCCCACGGGAATGGAGAAAGGATTTTCTTGTCAATAATACATGAGCACAGAGAGCCTCGAAGTGTGTGCTTAAGGCTAGCTTGAAATGGGGGATGCGGAGGGGGAGGGATTAATCATTTGGTGACACGGATCAGATAAAGTAGCTTGCTCTGAACCTGCATTCTGCTAAGAACTTGCATGACACAAACTGGCTTTTCTCCTACTCACACTTCCACCTACTGAGTCTATTTCATGCTTAGAAATCCTGAACCAGCACAAGTAGCAAATACAGCTCATTCTGTAAAAAGGCAAGTGAGCAGGGTGGGAGAGAGTAAAATCACACAAGAGAACACTGGTTCTGTGGACGTGTGAGAGAGTGTGTGTGCGTATGAGCGAGTGTGTATATGTGTGGGAATGAGTATGTGTGTGTGAAAGGCTGTACGTGCATTTGTGTGTGTGTGTGTGTGTGTGTGTGTGTGTGTGTGTTAGGTCATTTTTATTTCTCCTCATTCCATTCTCCAGCATTGATGATGGACAAGTTGCCCCCCGCAGCATTGATCATAATTTCAAGCTGAAGAAGTTTTTCCCTGTTAAATTTAATTCCCAGCCTTTCCGTCTCCGTGGTAAAGTACTACATAATTTCCACATCAGTTTTCCAACGTTTTGAAAAATAATGGCTCTCTGGAAGGCTTTCATGGATCACTAAGTTTAACCCTTTAATGCAAACTTTAAATTTTTTTTAACCTTGGTTTTTTTTGAGGGGTTTTTTTGGTTTTATTTTGGTTTGGTTTTGTTTTGTTTTGTTTTTGTTTTTGTTTTTGTTTTTGTTTTTGTTTTCTATAAAATGCATGCACTCTCCAGAGAAAGACAGAGAAGGGAAAGTGAGAAATCACTCTCTGGGGGGATGACCACACTACAATCCCTTCTCCATTCTCCTCTCAGGATTTTGGGCATGGATGCACATACACCTGGTGTGTTTTTCAATCATCTGGGTCTGAGATTTAAACCACGTAGTTGTCCATGTGGGATCTAGTGCCTTAACCACCATGCTGGCCCCCAAAATTAAAGTTTTAAATGAAACAATGTGTATTATAAATTTCCTCTTCAGTAAAAGATACAAGCCCAGGGATTGGATGGTGGTACAGCAGTAAAATGCAAAGCCGTGTGCAGGTTGACCCAGGAGAAAGGTTCTGAGTTTATGTCCAGAGACCTCTCTCAGTGTACCCTGTGAATACAGATGCCCATGATCCAGGGCACACTGAAGCTGGAGGTGGATTGCAGTGCCCGGACCCTGAGAGAGGTACTGTCTGTCTCTTCTCTCTTGCTCATGGAAGAAAGAAATAAAGTATATGTAATATGTACTGTTTATGAAAGAAATAAATACATCAACTATATATATATACTCACATATATAATGTAGTTAATTAATTTATATGTGTGTGTGTATATATACATATATATGCCGAATTCATTTCATATTTTTTTGATAGTTGAAGATCATAGTAACATGCCATTCTTTTAGCAGCCTGAATATAACCAACTTCGGGTGGGCAGAGACTTGGAGAATGGCGAGTTTCCATACAGCAGATGGTTCCAGTTCCTTTCCGTCCAGACCTGGCACCAGCTTTCCTGGACTGCTGCTCTTCTCTGATAACCTGGGGAAATTATAATCTCCATCTCTAGCCAGTCCATCACCATTGCTGTACCTATGCTTTTTCCTTTCTTTTGATTCATTTTATTCTATTTCTGCTCTCTCTTCCAAGCTTCTCCCCTTCGCCTTTGTTCTTTCAGCTCCCAGGCTGCCTCTAGCCTCAGGGTGTGCTGTCACTGCTGCTCTGATCCTTGGCGATTTCCTTACTTTGAGAAATTCAGGTCTCTAGTTCTCATTTGTTTTGTTTATTATTATTACTGTTATTATTATTATTATTAATCCTTGCTCTCTTTGCTATTGAAAACACTTCCTTCTCCTCCCTCAATACCCTCAGTTTAAGGTTTGGTGCCGTTGTGGAATGGGAGATCTCCCCAAACTGCCCTCCAGTGAATCTAATATCCACAGGAAATCCCAGGTAGGAGATAAAAAATCAACAGTTGGAGAAATTAGAGCTAGCCATTCATTCCGAACTTCAAAACACACTAGTTCAAAAAGAAAGGGCGTTCCCACCAGCAGTGTAAAAGAGTTACCCTTTCACCACACCCCAAATGCCCCCGTATGGATGAACTGATCGAAAAACTGTGGCACATATATTCTATGGAATACTATTCAGCCATAAAAACCAACAAAACCCTGGCGTTTGATGGAAAGTGGAAGAATATGGAAGATTTGCTACTGAGTGAAGCAAGCCAGGCTATGAAGGAGAGACATTGTATGTCCCCACTTAATATATACCAAGTGTCTGCACTCTACCACTGAAACTGATTAACCAAAAGACATACAAACACAAGAGATGGGTGTGAATGCCAGATGTGGTGTGTGTGGAGGAATGGAGCCTAGGGAAGGTCATTTGGAGGAGGGAGACAGAGGCAGAGCATTGACGGGATGGGGAGGTGTGGGGTTATCTGTTGAAGATATTTCAGTCAACTGGACTGGGTAGAAATGTTCACATATTGAAATGTTCACTTTGTAAACTAAGCAATGTGATTGAATGTATATAAAAAAATAATAAATTTTTTTTTAAAATGGCGTTGATGTACTTGGAGATGAACTAGCATGTCTGCATCTGGTCCGCTGCCTGACCAGCCTCCTCCAAACAGCAGTGTGTACAGCATGCCTTGTTCAGGCCCCGTCTCCCCTCCAGTCAGGAAGCACCCTCTCTCTCTCTCTCTCTCTCTCTCTCTCTCTCTCTCCTATTTGTGCTTTTGACGGAGGTGCCGGCACCACCAAGGCCTGCAGCTGCTTCTCTCATCTGCTACAACCCTCGGGTCACCAGAACGGCGCTGGGAACTGGTATACTGGAAAGCAGACCAAAGCGCCAAGTCTTCACTTGCCTGTTCAGATGTCTAGGTCACCTTCCTAGTGAAATAGCGGTGGCCACTGTGTTTGGATTAACTGTTAAAGTAAGGGATCACGCGGTGGTGCAGCAGGTTAGGCAGGATGCTCTGCGAGGGTGGCCCATGTGGAAGGGTTCCACGTTCACACCCGGAGATCTCCCTGAGAATACCAGGCATGCATGTGCCAAGGCTCCAGGCCTGGCTGAGGCTTGGGGTGAATGATGGCATCAGGGCCCATCAAGGGGCCAGCAGGTGGCGTGGTGATTTAGGTTCTGGACTCCCACATGACCAACTATGGTTTGAGTCCCAGACCTGGTGGCTTGCTTTCTCACTTTCCTTCTGTGTGTGTGTGTGTGTGTGTGTGTGTGTGTGTGTGTGTGTGTCTGTCTGTCTGTCTGTCTGTCTCTCTCTCTCTCTCTCTCCCTCTCTGGGTGAGTGTGCATGTCCTGTGGCAAACTGGAAAATGATAATAATAAATACAATTAAATAAACAGTTCAAAAAAAAAGATGAAGTATAAAAGACCCTCTATCCCTCTCCCTCTCTCTCTTTCTCATTCAGGAAAGAATTCAACAAATAAACTTTGAGGATGAAGGGGAGAAGAAACTGAAGTAGAGGAAGGAGAGACGCTTCTGAGTTGTTCATTCATTTCCACGTTTCAGTTCCTTTAGTGCAAAATAGACATAATGATACTTAATTCCATTTCTCTAAATTATTATCAGGCAACCTAAGAAACAGTCCAATTACCCTAGAGAAGGGCTAGTACCTGATACTACTTCAAGAAGTTCTTTTCCAAGTTCCTTTCATGAACATGGTCACCCACCACCTCTTTCCTCCACTCTGCAGCTTGTCACTTAAATAATTAGCTTCCTCTGGGAAGTGAGCACATCCTGGTCCCTACATGAGCTAGGAAACATTTGCCGTAGCACGATGGGTGCCAGGTACAGTTGTGTGGAGTTACTAGAGGTTCACCCTGCCGGGCCACAGGTGGTCCACGGTTAATGCAGCCATGGCCAACTGGGTATGGGTTCAATTCAGATGGCAACATGCGGGTCTTTTCAACCTAACTATCAAAGGGACAATCACGTTTCATTGTACCCTGGAAGAAAATGCTCATTTTTCAGAAAACAAATTCAGCTCACCTCATTAATGACCAAATTTGAAGGCAAAGCTGAATGATTCTACCATGAGGAAGCAGGGAGGAACTTGACAACCATGCCAGCAGTGGTTTGTCCCAATGGTATCAGCCAAGGGAAGGTGGTCAGACATTGAAAGAGATTTGGGGAAGCAAAGACCTAATAAATGGTCAGAAATAACACCTACTTTTGGCCAAGTCACAGTGGCTGAGGCTGCATGAGAGGCCTAGGCTTTATTTCTGCTCTGTCCTATACAGGCCAAGCATGGTGGTGTATACCCCTGGGTGGGAGGCTGGGGCAGAGGAATTGTAGCATGGAAAGACCTTGTCAAAAATGCTATTTCTCTCTCTCCATCCCACATTATTTCTGTCATAAAAAAAAAAAGAAAGAAAGAAAGAAAAGAAAAGAGAAAAGGTCAGCCCTGTAGTTCAGCAATTGTTGTGTATGGAAAATGGATTCCACATGATCTACTTGGGGTTCGAGGCCCAGTCCTGGCAGCTTAAAAAACACACCAGGTGGGTGAATACATAACCCCAATCCTGATGGGCTGGAGGAATGGAGGGAAAAGGGGTTGCAGTGTGACCACGCTAGGGGGTAGAGGGGTGCTTTCTCCTTCTCTCTCTCTGGTGTGCATATGTACCATCTAGCAATTAAAAATAAAAAAGAAAGAAAGAACAGAAATAACATAAATTTGAATGTTACCCTTACCATGGAACAATACTGAATGAACATTTAGTATAACAGTCTAACGGGGAAGGGCTTGTAGTAAATGAGAAGCTGCAGGTTCCTCCAGTCTATAACTGAGAAGAAGCACTACCAAGCTTGCTTTGGGTCACAAAACCTGGGTTGCTCAGTACAGCTTTGATTATCTGTTAGTTTACTCCTGATACTGTAACAAAGTGCCACACATTGGATGGCTTAAGTAAAAAAAATACATTGCTTCAAAGTTCTGGAGGCTAGAAATCCAAGGTGTTGGGAGAGTTGGAAAACCTGTCCCCTGCCTCCTCCCCCAGCCCCACCCTCACACCTCGTGGTTTGCTGTCAATCTTTGGCATTCCCTGGCTTGCAGAAGTGTCACTCTGATCTCGGCCTTTGTCTTCCATGCCATTCCCTGTGAGTACTCATCATTGTGACCAAATTGTCCCTTTTTATAAGAACATCGATCAACTAGAACTAAGGTCCATCCTAATGACTTCATCTTAACTAATCTGCAAAGATTCTATTTTAAAATAAATTTACATTTTGAAGTAACTGGGAATTAAAGCTTTGACACCCAAATTGGGAAGGGCAGAGGACACAATTCAAGCCCTAACATTTATTCTAAGGATTGATGCTAAGTCCAAGGGGGAAGGCAGAATGCAAATCAAGACAGACACCCATTTGTCAGCTGGTCATTGAGAAGGAATATGGAGGCAACTGAAACTGACACTTACCCATGCATATTAGACAGGGTTTGTCATATGCTACCTTTGGCTTAAAAATCAATGGTTCAGTCTCTTCATCTGATGATGAAAATACATTCAAAAGAATGTGCAAATCTCTCTCCATTTACTTCCACCCTGATCCTGCCCAGGTCAATAATGTTCGGTGTTTTAGACAAAAGACGCAGAGTCCATGTGACATCAGACACGAACTCTTTACTCAGGCAAAGATGGTAAGGAAGGGCTTGCACTCGGTCCTTGTGTAATGATTGCCCTCTTCAAACGCACACAATACAGGTGCACTGAAGGTAAAACCCTTAGACTGGAAAGGTTATAGAAATAGGATTTTGAATTCCAAATTAGCAGGAGACGGAGATTTCTCCATCCCTGTCCCCTGGGTGTGGGCTGGACTTTGTGACTCATTTCCAAAGAAAGGGAAAAGAGTAACTTCCTCACGGGGAAAGTACGATCTCCCCCAAGTGATCAAGGGTGACATCACTAGTGCGAAGTCACATGTCATGTAACTCCTGATAACATGTGTCGAGAACGTTTCATCTCTGCATTGCTCGGCTCCAAAACCCAGTCTATCATGAGAGAACCAGCAGACGGACCCAGATCGAGGACTGGTCTATGAAATACCTGAACGATATTCTCAGTTGTCCACATAGACTGAGAAACTGTCACAGACTAGAGACACCAAGGAGACGTGACACCTAAACACGGTGGGGCATCCCGGATGGGACTCCGGAACAGAAAAGGACATTGAAAACGAGTGAAACCCAAATCCAGGCTGGAGTTTCGCTACAGCAATGTGCCCACAGTGGTTACTTAGCTTTGATAATGTCCCACAGTAACGTTAAGATGATAACATGGGACTCTCAAGTTGTGGGAGACAAATATGGGGACGCACTGGAACTTTCTGTAAACCCCAAATTGTTCTAAAATAAAAAGCTTATGACACAATAATAGATAAGGCTATGTCATTACAAAGCAAAATATGGAGCCTTATTTCCTCCAATGTTCATTGTCTAAATATGAACTCACATTTTAAAATCTACATTTACTACACAGTCTGGAGTATAATACTTTAAATTTGAGCCCCCAAAAAGTAGCAAAGCATTTATTCATTTTATTAAGATTTAAAGTTTTTGGACCAGCTGGTAGAATAGTGGTTATGGCACTGGATTTCCACATAGCATGCTTCGCAGATCGTGTTTCAAATTCGGGACCTAGTGGCTTGAAATTCATGCTCGGCACATGTGTGTGTGCATGCCCAGGATCCACAGAGGAGAATGGAGGAGAAGGATTGCAGCGTGGCCATTCCCCCAGCAGGGTAACTTCTCACTTTCTGTCTCTCTATCTCTTCAGTGAGCGCATGTGCCCTATAGCAAAACTCTTTTAAAAAATGTGTTTACGTTTTCCTGTATTCTAGAATGTTAAAGTCACAGACCATTCCAGGCAGGATTATTAGTGACATAAAACATAGTGGTAACTCAGAAGTTCTCTTCTATCACATGTCAATGCTACCCATCCTGAAGCAAACAAAAAAGCTTTGAAAATCAGATATTCTGCCCCAGATCCTGAGAAAAATCACACGTTAATGGCTTATCATTCAAGTAAGCTAGGGGAGGGAAAGATCGAGTTACACAGCTGACATGAAGATTTCCTAGAGTCTCAAGTACTCATTTTCTCACAGTTACTCAAAAATCTCAAGCTCTGGTTGTTTGGATTCAGTGGAACGCTTTGTTTATATGTATATGAACAGCACTAAGCAAAAATAATTAATTTAAGTTTCATGGAATTTTACAAAGCAATGAAGCAAATGTCCACCATGAAGTCACTGCATCATAAACTAACAAAGCATCCACTTCAGGTCAGGGGGAACATTGTTCACCCCTTAAAGAAATACAGAGAAGAAGTTCTTCTGTGGGGAATCTCTACTACTGGCCTACCATGGAACACACTTTGAAAAACTTTGGAAGGGTCTTGGGCATTTTGTCAGTGTGGACTGTTTCATAGCAGGCTAGGATTAAGATCGTTCTCAGGAACAACAGTTGGTGTAATGGCTATGTCGCTGGATTCCCATGTAGTCAACCGTGGTTCAAGTCGGACCAGGTGACTTAAACTCATGCGGGGTACTTGTGCATGTGTGCCCAAGATTCCAAGAGAATGGAGGAGAAGGGATTGTGGTGTGGCGATCTCCCCAGTGGGGGTGGGGGGGTGGTTTCTTGTTTTCTGTATCTCTGTCTCTCTGGCAAGTGCACATGCCCTATAACAAAAACCTCACTAAAAATTTTTAAAAAATTAAAATTAAATAATAAAGAGAAGATCATTCTCTGGGGCATTTCCAGGAGCTAGATGGTGGCACAGAGGAGACACAACACTGTGCTGCACCCACATGGAAAAGTCTAGTTCATGTCCCAAAGCCTCCCTGTACATGCTGGGTCTACATGCATAAGCCTGAGACCCAGACTGTCTGAGGCTGGGTATGGATTGTGGCATGGGGACCCTGTTGGCATTACCTATCTTCCTCTGTGTTCCTCCCCTTCTCTTTCTGTCTCTCTACTCCATGGAATGATTGAATGAATAAATAATTTAAGTTTTAAAAAAAAATACTACCTGGATCCATAACCCAGCAGTGAAGGGAACCAGATCACATATGGCCAACTGTGGTTCAAATACCAGCCCCAGCAACTTGAAAACCATGCCGTGCACATGTGTGTGCACGTGCCAAAATCCTGACAGAGCAGAGAAATGGAGATGGGATTGCAGCATGACCACACCCCACTGGGTGGTGATTCTCCACCTCTCTCTGGCAATCACATATGCCCTCTAGCAATAAAATAAAATAAAATAAAATGGAAGTTTCCAGGATCTTTCCAGTTGGAACTAAAACCCTCATACTGGGAAGAAACACACAAATCCAGAAGTTTGGGAAATAAATTGTTGTTCCCTCCAGGGCACCCAGGGGACAGGTTTAGGAAAGAAATTGCTGTTCCCTCCAGGGTTCCTGGGGGACAGGGCTGTGAATTGGCTAGCAAATGAATGAAAGACTGACTGCTGAGCCTTGGAAAGAAATGGGAGTCAGAAAAATCCCCAGTGGCCCGTAAGTGCCTGGTTCCAGCCGAGCAGATGTATTTTCTTCTCCTGCTATTCCATAAGATATGATGGGTTGCTTCTAATAATATCCCTTTTTATTTCTAAGCTAGTTTATGTCACTTGAAAACAAGTAAGTTCTGAATACTGTTGGCTTCAGAAGTCATTAAAGGAGCTTTATGAATTTTCACGCACTAATTTATCTTGTGGAATTTCCTCCCATGAAAAGTCAAAATCCTGGGGAAAAAAATTGTATGCCTAAAAATATACACATTGCAGCATTCGCCTGATATGTAACAATAAAAAATGGAAACAATCTAGTAACCATTTAAGGGTAAATTGTTATATAAATATTATCTTCATAAC
This sequence comes from Tupaia belangeri chinensis, assembly GCF_000334495.1. Taxonomy (NCBI): domain Eukaryota; kingdom Metazoa; phylum Chordata; class Mammalia; order Scandentia; family Tupaiidae; genus Tupaia; species Tupaia belangeri. The sequence continues at coordinate 740,388 of NW_006203686.1, forward strand.
CAATACTTTAAGAGTATGATAGGTCATTGAGGAATGTACATATTTACTTTGTTTCCAGACATGTTTTGCCATGGTAAGCATAATTAATAACACCAGGTTTTAAAAAGTCAGAGTAGGGACCGGCAAGTGGTGGGGTGGTTAAGGGCACTGGACTCCCACATGGCCGACAGCAGTTCGAGTCCCAGACCTGGAGGCTTACTTTCTCACATTCCTTCTCTCTCCCTCTCCCTCTCTCTCTCTTGCTCTCGTTCTTGCTCTGTCCCTCTCTGGTCAAATTAAAAATAAATAAAGTTAAATAAAATAATTCTTAAAAAAAAAGTCAGAGTAAATGATAAGTACAACACGAATACAACTATTCCAAAAACCATGCATTAAAAAAAGTCTGAAAAGAAATAAAACAAAATTACAGTATGAATAATATATGCTAAAGCTTATGGCCCTATTTTACATTTTTATAGCTAGCAATCATTGGGAAATTGTTAGAAAATTAGTAGTTATCAATGACATAAGTGAAGAATATGGCCCTTTCTTTCCACACTTAAAATACTAGAAGTTGAAAGGGTGTTTTGGCCATAGAATTATAAATATTATATTCTAATTTCTAAATTCTTAGCCACATTTAAGATGCTAATCATAGGCAATTCACTGCTCTCTGGTAGTCAGTTAACCTGTTTGTGTTTGGTAGAACTGAAATGCAAATCGAGATCACTACTGGGCAAAGTTCATGTCATCCGTGCCATTGTAGTTCCTTAATCATGCAGATAACCACCTAGGGCAACCAGTTTCTTGATGCTCCATAATCATTCCTTTGGTATAATTACATGTTCTCCAGTTTCATTTTTAAACAGCTTTCAATGGAAGTAGAAATTCAATCCTTTGAGCCAGTTTTCTTTTGCCATGTGCTTAGACAATTTAATTAAATCTCTGCATTCACCAGCTACTAATAATTTCCAAATTACTAAAAAACTATTAAGAATTATTTCCTATTAGTGCAACATATTCATCGTTGTATTTAAAAAGAAAAAGAAAATGCATCTCCATCCAGTAATTTATCCTTGTGACACCTTCCTTCAGACAAGACGAGCAAAGGAAAATGCTAGATAACTTTTGAGACTCAAATGACTGCTCTGGAATTATTAAGGTAGTTAGTACAAGTTACTTGAATATCAGTTGATGGTACCCAAAGAACATTTACTGGATCTTTTCAGGATGCCAGGATTAAATTCAGTGAGTGCATAGCTACTCAGGTAGCACTGTGGGTTTTCTCCTTTCTTTCTTTTCGTTTCCTCTCTCTTTTTCTTTTTTTATTTTTTCTCTTTATTTATTTTTTTTTTTTTAACTTCCTCTTCAATGTCTGACTGTACTACATAAGCCCTGGTTACTCAAATTAGTTAATACCTTTCTATTAGGTGGTTATTGGGTGCCACAGACGCGCCAATGATTCAGATCAGAAAGCACTAGTGGTTTCCTGCCCAGGCAGAACTGACTCTAGACCATCTTCAAACTTCTGTCTACACTCAGGCTCTCCCATAATAGCACTCACACACTGCTTTGCAATCAAGCCCGGGGCACAGTTGATGATCCTTGGTCAGTCAGCATTTTGTAGTCCTGGCACTAGAGAAACATCTCTGAATTCTTTGGAAAGCTTCTTCTTTTCAAAGGACTAAAATGTAAAATTACTTCAGCCTTGAGCTGGGTAGTGTTCATCCTGAGGCAGGCGGCCCACATTAAGCAAAGCGGTGTCAGTAGAAAACCAAATTCTGTAAAATATCAAAGGAAGTGTATTCTGACTTAAAATAAGTGATGTCATCTAGAATACACGTCAGGAAATAGAATAGCAAGAAGCCTTGAGAAAGTGCTCCAAAGGCAGCCAGGTTATAGCAAACCTCTTAAACATTTCAAGAAAACAGAAGTTACAATCAAAGCTATAAATCAATGCGTGGAGGTTATCCATTGGTTTGGAGGGATATCTTGACACAGGGGTGCTTACAGGACAATGGTAGATTTAGGGATTCGTTGGTTTGTTATCCGTTAAAAGAGCAATGTTTTGTTAAACACTTGGAATCTGGAATCAGTCCCATAGCCTAGAGCTTAAAGGAGCCCAGAATCCATAAGGCCTATTGCAGGCTGAATCCCAGTCCTGACAGCTTGGAAAATACACTGCGCATGTGTGAGTGCATGTCCAAAATCCCAACAGGATGGAGATATGGAGGAAAAGAGATTGTGCTATGACCATTTTGGTGGTGCTTTTTATCTCACCAGTCCCCCCATCTCTCTGTCTCTGGAGAGTGCACACACCTTCTGGCAATGAAAAAAAATTAGAGTCAACAGAAAGGAATGTTTAAGCTTTATCTTAAGGTAGATAAGGGAGTTTGCTAGCCATCACGTAATGCTATACCGGAGTCAGACAATGAGAAGTAAGTCACAATTCCTGAGACAAGGTGATCTGTGTAGCACAATTGAGGGCCGATAAGCATGACACTCCCAGGTCTCTTTGGAAAGAACAAAGAAAAAGTGGCCAGAGTTCAGTCCTCAGCTTAACATGACTAGAACGTGGGTGGCTTCCAAGGCCCCAGCTCTTTCCTCCTGACCTTCTGTCAGGTAAACATGGTAGGTCATCAAGGAAATTCTGCATTTTCTAAAATAATCATATCTTTCTCACTCCCAAGGAAACATATATACTGCATGTCCACACTCTGTGTTGGAAGCCGAAGGACTCCAAAGCATAGAAATAGAGTAATGATAAAACCAAAAATGGCCATGGTGGGGGGGGGGAATTTCAATAGACAGAAGAATTCATGAAATATAAACAAAGAGGTTATAGGACAGTGTATGACAGCAGAGTGAAAATAAATATATATGAACAATTTAACATATATTTCAAAAAAATCTAGTGGGAGTATTATACGCATGACATAGTGCAATATTCAATTTAAGCATTCCTTCAAAAATCATACTGTAGGACCATCAGACCCAGCTTCTTTTTTTTTTAAGAACTATTTTTATTTAACCTTATTTATCGTTATTTTCAATTTGACCTGAGAGAGACAAAGAGAGAGAGAAAGTAAGAAAATAAGTCACCAGGTTTGGACTTGAACCATGGTTGGCTATGTGGGAGTTCAGCGCCTTTAACCACCATGCCACCTGTTGGCCCCTAGATCCAACTTCTTAAGCAACATATTTCGGCTATGCCACGAGACCAGCCCCTATATTTTATTTCTCTCGATAACAAATACAATAAAGTGCAGAGTCATCATGCTTACATAGAGCCAGGACTTCTCATTCCTCATTCATGTTTGTATTGGTCTTAGAATATTCCAAGTGTCAGGAATATGTTCTGAGCAAAACGAACAAAATTTCCCCCTTTGCTGGAGTTACAATTCTACTCAGGTGTTATGGTTTGGATGATGGTTTGTCCCCCAAAGTTTCATGTTTTGGAATTGGGTGCTGGAAGGTTGTGAGGCCCAGTAGGCAGCGATTAGATTATAATAGTGTGTTGTGGGCTTCACTCCCATTGAGGTCTAGTTCTGGTGAGAAAGTGGCAGTTCTTATGTGAGCTGGTTGCTATAGAAGAGAGAGCTGCATACAGTTCTCTCTGCACAGACCTTGTACATTTCGCCAGACTGTGTGCCAGGCATCTGGGTGTGGCTTAGGGTCAGCTGGCTCAGGGTCTCTCACCAGCTGCAAAGTATCAGCTGGGGCTGCTGTAATCTCAGGGTTTACATGAGGAAGGTCAACTATCCCACCTCCCCAGATGTTATGGGCAGGCTGTAACCCTCATGGGCTGCTGGACTAAGGAGCTCTCCATTCATTGCTCTGTCAGCCTGCAGCTGCCCTCACTTCCTTGAGAAGGCAGCTCCCCAGGTGGCAGGGTCTCACTCTGTTTCCTATGCTAGTTACAACCTTGCAATCCTCCTGCCTCAGCCTTCCCAGTAGCTGGGCCCACAGGTAGCACCAGGTCTTAAGGATGGGCCAGGCATTAAGTCCAGGCTTCCTCTGTGGCCTCAGTGTGCTGAGTAGCAGCATCAACCAGTGTGCACTACCTCAGCTGGTCCTGGCATTTTTTTTTTTTAATCTCAGGGAGGAATGACTGATGTCATCTGCTGAAGAAGAGGATGTGGGTGATTTGGGAGCAGGAGGATGATGTGAAAGAGCATCTTCAGCCAGTAGGAAAGAAACTCAGTAGGACACCAGGCAATGTCGGATGGAAGTTTAAAATAACTAGAAAGTAAAAAAAAAAAAAAAAAGTCAACTCAGTTGTGTGATTTTCCCCATCCACTTTCAGCTGCCAGGATACCAGCTCAGAGGAAGTGGCAAGAGATATCTGCCAGCTCTAGGTTAAAAAAAAAAAAATGTGCATCCACATGTGACAGCAGGCAAGAAATAATAATGTAAATTATATTCATTTATAGTTGTCTCCATCAGATTCTTCAAATCCGCCCTGCCCAGCAGGTCTCTTTCTACCGAGCAGGCCAACAAATTAAATAGCCTGGTGTGTGAGCTTTTGATACAGCTCCCCTAAACTTGTAGTGCATGCTAATAACTTGCTTTCATCCCCGCCTGCACCCTCATGGCTGCTCAGTGGGCAAAACTCTCCAGAACTTCAAAGGAGACCTGCAACATGGAAGAGGCCCGGGGGCCCTGTTTGCACATTGAAGATAAATATTGATGATAATGACCTCCAGAACACCACTAGATCTTTCAAGTTAAAACTGGCTGTTTAAATCTAGCTAACGTTTATGATAAGAAATATATAACATGTAGGAAGTAATCACTCCAGTACTCTTAAAGATACATAGATGGGACTAGCAGTTGGTGTAATGGCAATGGTGTTGGACTCCCATGTGGTTGACCGCGGTTCAAGTCCTGGACCCGGTGGCTTAAACTCACACCAGGCGCATGTGTGTGCATGCCCAAGATCCTGAGAGGAGAATGGAGGAGGAGGAGAAAGGATTTCAGCTCTCTCTCTCTCTCTCTCTCTCTCTCTCTGTCTTTCTGGGAAGTACATGCACCCTATAGCAAAAACCTCTCCAGAAAAAAAAAAAAAGATGCATAGAGTTTGATTAGTCTGTTGGATGGATTTAAAGCCATAGGAAAAACAACCATAAACATTTAATACATCACCTAGCATATATCTAGTCTCCAGTAAATAGTTGCTATTATGATTTGTGTAATAGTAATATGACAATAGCAGGTCTACGATTGTCTTCCCTCCACTTCACAATTGCTTTAATTTTAAAAGTCTGGTGCAATTCAAAACTATTAAGTCCCAAATGCTACTTTATTGTGTCTGGTTTAAAAGAAGCAGAGAGGGCCGGCTGGTGGCGTGGTAGTTAAGGTGCTGGAATCCCCTATGGCTCACCATGGTTTGAGTTTCGGACCTAGAAGCTTACTCTCTGGCTTTCTCTCTTTCTCTCTCTTCTCTGTTTTCCTCTCTTCAATTTAAAAAATAATAATAATAACAAATATAATTAAATAAATAAAGGAAGCAGCCGAGAAATCTTGCAAGATGGTTTTTCATTCTGAAATTGCCCAATTAAGGTTTGTGTAATGCCCAAATGAGGATGGCTGGCAATGCATTTAAATTAAACCTGAGCCCTCAAACTTGCATTTCTCTGTTCACTCTTGTATTAGTTATCTACTGACACATTTCCCAAAAATTTACCAGCTTAAAACCACACACATTTATTTTCTCACAGGTTCCATGAGCCAGAGATCTGCCCATGGTTCCTCAGCTGTGGTGTAGGGTTCCTCAGGGGCGGCAATCAAGGTAGGCCTGGGCTGTGGCCACCTTCCAGCTCATCTGGGAAGAATCTGATTCCAAGCTCACATGATGCTTTCAGGATTCAGTTCCTCACGAGCAGTTGAACTGAGGGTCTCAGTTCATTGCTACTGCTGGCTAGAGGCCACCTTCAGTTCCTTGTCACATTGGTCTCTTCATCATGAAGTTTCAGGCAATGAAGAGAGCCTGTTAGCAACACAGGAGTCATAATCCTTTGCAACCTAGTCCCAGAAGGGCAGCCCCTCACCTTTGCAGTAGTTCGTTTCTGCACATTTGTTAGTTAGCACTCAGAAGGCTCACTAGGAGACAGAACCCAAGGCAGTCAAACAAGAGGAAGTTGATTATTGTGGGGGGACTGAGATGCCTGCCAATCACAACTTTCTCTCAGAGGTCTTGGGGTCATGATTGGTCCATAACAAGGTGCACTCTAATAACACAATGTAGCACTGAATAGCACATTGAGACTAGGGAATGCACGTGGTCATGGAGACAACAGAGACAACGCCAAGTGCCTTCATCCTGGGGCAGCTGCTGCATCACAGGCTTTGCCAACCTGGATCGCTTTGGGATGTCCTCTAACACAATCTCATCTCCATTTATTTATTTATTTATTTATTTAGGTGTGTGCCATGGGATGCATACACTCGCCAGAGAAAACCAGACAGGCAATGAGAGGAAAAGTAAGAATTAATCCCCCCTCTGGGGGGAAGGGCATGCCCAAATCCCTTGCCTTCCATTCTCTTCCTAGGATTTTGGGTGCACACACACACATGCCTGGCGTGATTTCAAACCACCAGATCTGGGTCATGAACTGCATTTGACCATATGGGAGTCCAGCTTTTTAATCACCATGCCACCTACTGGCCCTCACCATCTTTTTCTTTAAAACTGTGTATCCTGGGAACAAGCAGTTAGCGTAATGGCTATGTTGCTGGACTCCCATGTAGTCGGCCACGGTTCGCATCCCAGACCTGGTGGCTTGAAACTCACGTCGGGCGCGTGTGCGTGCGTGCCCAAGATCCTGAGAGGAGAATGGAGGAGAAGGGATTGTGGCGTGACCATCCCCCCTGGGGGGTGATTTCTCGCTTTCTGTCTCTATGTCTCTCTGTCTATCTGGCAATCGCACACGCCCTATAGTGAAAAACCTCTCAAAAAAAAAAACCAAAAAATAAAAACTGTGTATCCTCTAGTGTAATATAAATAAAGCTGAGTTCACTTAAACTGAATCTTCATAATTTGAGAAATACCAAAATGACTACGTCAGAAGCAGTCATGAGAAGGGACCAGCAGGTGGCATGGTTGTTAAGGCAGCTGGATTCCCACATGGCTAACCACTATTCAAGTCCTGGATGCAGTAGCTTGAGAATCATGCTGGGTGCATGTGCATGTGTGCCCAAAATCTCGAGAGGAGAATGGAGATGAAGGGATTGCAGTACGGAGTATGGTCATCTCCCCCAAGGAGTGATTTCTCACTTTCACTTTCTCTCTCTCTCTCTCTCTCTCTCTCTCTTCTGTGTCCAGCACACACGCCCTATAACAAAAATCTAAAAAATACAAGAAGCACCCATGAGCAAAAGAGAGCAATACTAAAAACTTGGAAATTAGCCTCAAATCACAAAAAGGAAGAATGATATCACACGTTTGGGCCAACATTTTGGACCCCAGAGTTCCTTTTGGAAACATGAGTGCTACCCCTGCTCTCTCAGGTTCCTTTCAGCATCAAAAGTGCCCCCAAGACTTTACACCCAATCGTAGACAAAATGCTTCTGCGAGCTAAGATTCCTTTCCCGAAATCCAAGAGTCATCTGCTGAAGAAGGTACAATCCCAGGAGTGACACGAGGGGTGGTGGTCTGCTTGTGGTTTTTGTAAACTCATCTACAAAGCAAGGCTCCATTTTCTCCCACAGTTGCTGCTCATGAAACTGGTGAAAAATTTCAGCGTTCCACAGGTTAAGCGAGCATCTGGTCCTGGGTGCACATCACACTCAGAGCAGGCTCAAGGGTGGGGGAGAGCAGAGGGAGGGGTGGTGTTGTGCAGTGAAAACTGGCCCTGAGCCAGTCAGGCATCCTTCTCCTTCCCCCAGAAAGCCTTTTGGAGTGTGTTAGCCAGTAGTGAGTGCACAATGCATATCCTTGACTGAACAAAGGAAAAGGGTTTTTCCATATGTTTGACGTGAGATCTGTTATCCTTCAGGTGTAACTTTACAGTAACCGAAACAGAACCACTGACTCACTAAACTGAGAAATGCCATGCATACCTATAAGAGAGAAAGACATATTTTTTCAGCAGGTAGCCTAGTGAACATGGAATCACAGTAGAAGAATAAGATGAGCTGGAAATGTGATGTTACTTGGCTATGATTTCTAGAATAAAGATAGTGGTTGGGACCAGCAGATGTCATAGCAGTTACATGATTGGACTCCCACATGGCTGACTGTGGTTTGAGCCCTGGACCTAGTGACTTGAAAATCATCCCAGGCATGTGTGTGCATATCCAAAATTCCAGGAGGAGAATGAAGGAGATGGGATTGCGCCATAGCTATCTCCCTAAGGGGTGATTTCTCACTTTCCCTCTCACTGTCTCTGTCTCTGTCTCTCTCTCTCTCTCTCTCTCTCTGGAGGGTGCACATGCCCTGAGGCAAAAATAAAAAACTATAAAAATAAATTAAGGAACCAGCAGTTGGCATAATGGCTATGTTGCTGGACTCCCATGCAATCGACCGCGATTCGAGTCCTGGACCCCGTGGCTTAAACTCATGCTGGACGCATGTGCATGTGTGCCCAAGATCCCAAGAGGAAAAGAGAGGAGAAAGGATTGCAGAGTGACCATCCTCCCTCGGAGGTGATTTCTCACTTTCTGTCTCTCTGTCTCTCTCTGTCTTTCTGACGAGTGCACGCCCCCTATAGCAAAGACCTCTCTAAAAATAAAAAAGAAAAATAAAGAAAGTGGCATCAGTTAGGGTCATTTGCATGTGAGATTTCTTGGCTAAACTTACTTTCTCTAAATAGTGCTTAGATGGGTAATGCCCTGTCTACCTGAGACTCTCCTGTTAGTCAAGCCTCCAAGAGTATTTGACTTTCATTCAGAAACATTCCTCATTGTAAGGGAGATGCAGATTAAAACCACAATGAGATACCACCTAACCCCAGTCAGAAAGGCAAAGATAAATAATAATAATAATAAGTGCTGGAGGGGCTGTGGTAAAACGGGAACACTCCTACACTGTTGGTGGGAATGTAAATTGGTCCAGCCATATGGAGAATGATATGGAGTTTCCCCAAACACCTTCAAATAGAACTACCATGTGATCCAGCCATTCCACTCCTGGGTATGTAGTCCTAAAGGACAGGAGAGCACTTAGCCGGAAAAGCGCTTGCACATCTATATTCATTGCAGCATTATTCACTATTGCTAAGACATGGAACCAACCCAAATGTCCACAAACAGATGAATGGATTGAAAAATTGTGGCACATAAACTCCACGGAATATTACTCAGCCATGAAAAACAACAAGGCCCTGGAATTCGATAGAAAGTGGACCAATATGGAAGATTTGTTGCTGAGTGAAGCAAGTGAAAGAGAGATATTTCATGTCTCCACATAACATATACCAACTGTCTGCACTCTGTGGTAGAGACTGAAAGACTGGAGAACATAAAAGTATTAAAAATTGTAAGGACACTAGAAACAAAGTGGAAAGTGGAAAGAGAGTGTGAGAGGGGAAAAGCATAGGAAATTTGGGGAAGAAATGGAGAGGTAAGACACTTGTGGGACATAGATAAGGTCTATTATCTGTTGATGAGGATGTGTATGGTGGTCTCACCTGGGCTGGACTGAGGTGTGTATTATGCTGGGTAAAGACTCTTCACAATCTAAATGATGGATAGCAATTTAATGTATGAATAATAATAAAACAATGTAAAAATAACAAAGAAGGATGCCATTGCAAGTTAATACAGCTAGTGAGAGAATGTTTTTACTAGGTGAGAGGTCCTAAAAGCTTGTTGTCTTTTTTAAGTTCCTTCTCATAATAGTCCAATCTCATATGAGCTGATTTCAAAATTTAACTCGCAGTGGAAGAAGTTTTTTGCAAGTTCCAGGGAAACAGAAGATCTCACAAGAGATTGCAGTGGTACAGGCAATTCAGCTCCTAGAGTGAGCTGAAATTCGGGGCAAGTCTGCATTCCTTTATGATCCACAAAATCATAAAGTAAAAATCAAAACACAGAGATCCTCTACTCTATCCCTGCTACCAACCCGTAGAACGTCTGCTTGATAAATTGCTCCTTTGGCACTGAACATGTGGTCCTCGAGCCTCTAATGGCCAAGTGTCCTGATTCCTGCAGCCACATGGCCAAACAATACATTATTTGAGCTTTCTCTACAATGGAATAAGAACAACATGGTAGAAATATGTTTTTCTCTCCAAATTAATTATATTATTACTTTTCTTACATGCACATAACCAGTGACAGTTAATGCAAGGTAGAACAATCGTAATATAATTTCCAGGTTGTGTCTTTTTGTCTACCAAATTTTATAAAAATATGCCTGGCCCTTTGGTTGGAACCATCTACAAGCCTGGGGGCAATTACATAGAGTGAACTGGAGTCACCCACACAATCTCCTAATGGCAGCTTGGCCCAGAGCCAAGCTTTAAGCCAAACCTCAGGGAATTCAAATTTCAGAGTCAGCTACATTAGAGGTAGTGATTCAGTTTGGAGAAGATATCGCCTTTCGTGATTTATTATAGCCAGCTCTTTCGGTACATTTAGAAGATTATCTAGTTCAGCTGGATTTGCAAGGGAGCACTACTACATCTGATGAGAAACGTCTGCCCGGGGAGTCACCAGAATGAAGAAGCCTGACCAGAGCTTGAATTATGCAGAAAGGATAATTCTTCTTAAAAATAGATCTTCCAACACCAGAGATTTCTGCATAATTGAGCTACACTTTCAACCCCCAATGTCTAACTTGTGACCGTTTGGTAGAGATAGATCTGTTATTACCAAGTATGTTTTAATGACTGCAAAGACATTAATTCCCTATGTGCAGAGTAATCACTTAGTATTGAGAATAAACATATGATGTAAAATATTAGTCTCCCTAGTGCTTGTAATTTATGAGTAAGCCATCCTTTTACAGCGAACGCCCAATCGCTCCTCTCTGCAACCCAACAGACTCTACACCACGACATACAGCGTGATAGATTCTCACCGGTTTCCTCTAATGCGCGCCTTCGATGTCTTCTATCTCATCTGGAGCGACTCCAGTGAGTCAGTAAATCTTTTCAAAATATTTATGTTCTTTCATGCTCAGTTCAGATTTCAGGGGGAAAAAAAATAAGAGCTACAGTTCTATTGAGAAGAAGCAGCTTAGGAAAAAATGTTATTTCTGTAAAAATAAATCTATCCATGCATGTATTTTTGTTGGAAAAAGCAACACCGTGAACTTCAAGTCTATTTCCCACTAGTGTCTTCATTTTTATGTTTTATTGCATTCTGCAGCGATTTTGTAACCAGCTATATCAAGAGTTTTTCAAATGTAAACAAGCCCTTTGTGTGACTCCAGCTAGACCACATGAAGATGATTGAGAGCAAAAGATCTCTACTGAGCTATCCAAAGATGAAGTTTTGTGCTATATCCCAAATCACCATCAGGTTCTATCTGACATACAAGCAGAAATCTACCCATCAGGAGGAACTGGACAGAAAGTCTCCTACCTTTAAGAAGACATCAACTACTGGGGACCAGCAGGTGATGCAGTGTTAAGGCACTGGACACTCCCACATGGCCAACCATGGCTCTGGTCCTGGTGGCTTGCTTTCTCACTTTCCTTCTCTCTCTCTCTGTCTCTCTCTCTCTCTCTCTCTGTGTGTGTGTGTGTGTGTGTGTGTGTGTGTGTGTGTCTTGGTATCTCTCTCTGGTCAAATTAAAATGAATGAATGAATAAATAAAAATTTTTAAAAAAAGGAAGACACTACCTGTTTCTATATACAATGGGACAACATCATAAGATATTATCCTCATTTTTTGTTTCTGGAATCTGTGACCCCATAACACTTCCTCCTAATTTCTCTACTGCTTAAGAAAGAAGTAATTCAAAGGGACAAGTGGGTGCCAGCCCTGTGGCCTGATCCAGGGAGTTGGATCCCACTTGACTGGCTATATGTGGTTCAAATCCCAACCCCAGCTGTTTAAAACATATGCTGGGTGCGTGTGTGTGTGTGTGTGTGTGTGTGTGTGTGTGCCCTAACCCTGAAAGAATGGGAAAATGGAGGAGAAGGGTTAGTGGAGTGACCATGTCCCAACAGGTAGTCCTTTCTCCCTCCCTCTGTCTCTCTAGTAAGCATGTGCACCTTCTGGCAACTATTTTAAAAATTTAAAAAAATAAAAAACAACAGAGTTGATGTCACTCATGTATTTACCCATTATTTTTTCAGCAAATGTCTGTGCTATAGAGAAAGCAGTGCACAAGTTAGGTCTCATCTTTGTCTTCATAAACTCTTAGAGTCTGATGGGGAGAAGCCAATGAACACACCAGGGAAAAGTCAAAACCAAAAAGAACCAGCTGATGAAAATGCCATTCAGAACAATCAGACCAGACAACAACATAAAGAAAGACGTAAGGCCAGGGGGCAGGCCGACGTAGTTCACTCTGGCGTGTCAAGAGCCTAGATTGTTAAAACACTGGGAAGTAAGTCTTCTACCAGGCAGAGGCTTTATTTTTTTTTTCCCCAATCCTGAAGACGAGATGAAGTTTACTCGAGGGAGAGGAAAGAGGAGAGAGTGGAAATCAGAGGAGACGAGGACTATTTGAAGTTGGTGAGGATCTGAGAAGACCCAAGCCCGGCTTCACTTGCCTTCCCATCCTGAAAGAGGACAGATGGGTTCAGAACCTAGACCCTCTTCCTGAAAGGGCCCAGGTGGCCCCATGCAGACCAGTCGGCTGCCATATTCCTCTGTCCCCTGTCTCCACACAGAACAGGAACTGCAGAATAAGGAAACGGTGACAGAGGAGGGGCGGGGCCAAGCAGCCTTGCTGGAAGCAGGGAAGCATTCTTCTTCTGCTGACTTGCTCGCAGGGGTTCAGATTAAGAGCCGCATGCTGCAGAAGTGACCCAAGAGAACTAACAACCAGCTGCAAGCAGGA
>NW_006203686.1:753356-764121 GCF_000334495.1 Tupaia belangeri chinensis
TCCTTAGCAGGAGCTGCTCTGGACTGATGGCAGTGACAGCCAGACTCCCTTCCTCCCACCAGGCAGAGGCAAAGTCCCTTGGAAATGAGTCCCAGACCCCATTAAAATGTAGAGGGTGGGTGGATGTGGGGCTAAACTCACTTAGATAAAGGTTTTGCTGCCTAATCGAATCAAGGCTTGTAACAGGAATTAAATTCCATTATAGAAGAATAAATAAAGTTACTTTCCTGCACTCAGGAATCTGTGGCTTTTGATTTGCACCCTCATGGTCTTAGGAGATAGAGAAAGAGAGAAATCCAGATTTACTTCCAAATCTAGAGAATATAAAAGAAGAGAGAAAAGACAAGAGCCAGAGAGAGAAAGAGAGAGAGAGAGATGTTCCTCTCAGTAAGAAAGATCCAGGACTCAACAGACATCTCACTCCCATAACAAAGCCTTCTCCATGGTTGGGGCTTCTTGCTGGGCTCCCTCACTTTAGGGAGTAGGCCTTATGGGTAGGCTCACGTTTCGCAAGCTGATTGGATAGTCAATTTTTAATTTCTGTTTAGGCTTTTGCCATAGGGTGTGCAAAGAGAGACAAAGAAAGTGAAAAATCACCACCCTAGAGAGAATGGCTAGGTTGCAAGCCTTCTCCTCCAATTCTCCTCTCAGGATTTTGGGCATGCATGCACATAAACTCAGTGTAATTTTCAAGCTTCTGATCTGGAACTCAAATGGCTTTTGGTCATGTGGAAATCCAGCACCTTAGCCACTACACCACATGCTGGCCCCGGGGTAGTCCATTTTTAAATGGAATTGAACTCACCCTACCACTCACCTGAAATGCCTACACTTCAAGGTAAAAAGATTCAGTAGGTTTTCTAAGATATGATCTGCATTATATAATTAGTCAACATATGGCATACCCATTACCATAACAAATACTGGATAGGCCAACCCAGTAGTCTACTAGTTAAGCTCTGTGCACATAGAGTCAAATCCCATATGACCAAAGTGGTTCAAATCTTGGCCCCAGAGGCTTGAAGAACCTTCCTCATGCTGATGCAGACAGTCCCCAAACCCTGACTGGGTGGAGAAATGGAGAAGGAATTGCAGCATGATCACACCCTATTGAGGGGTGCATATTCTCTCTCCCTCTCTCTTTCTCCCCTCCTTCTCCTTCTCCTTCCTTCCCTCCCTCTTTCTTTAGTGAATGCATGAGTTCTCAGGCAACTGTGTATATATATTTAAGAGTGTGTGTATATATATCATATACATGTCATCTATCACATGTATTAGATGATGTAGATATATATATATATACATACACACACATATATATATAGACTCAAGTGAAGGAGACAGAAGCCAAACAAATAACAAAGTAGATCTAACACAATTGATTTTAAAATTCATGTTAGATTTTTGTGCTCTCAAGCAAATAATACCAGGTACAAAGTTTTTTAATTAAAAAAAATTTAGATAAAGATTTTTTTATCCAAAATCGAGGGAGATATTTTTATTAATGAGTCCCAGAGTGATAAAGAATATATGCTCTTGATTATTTTGTTTTCTGCAACTTTCTGTTGTGAATCTTTGGCATAGAGAATGGTTCAAAAAAGAATGACCCTTTTAAAGAAGCCTGAACTAGACCAGCCGGCTCACAGAGGTACAGGTGTTAGCACGGGAACTCCCTATGGGTCTGACAATCCCTCTTACTGCACCGGAACACAAATTTTCATCTAGTAAATCCCAAGATTTGTCTAGTTCTCACATTCACCAAATTGATGCAGAACCCTGAGGCCTATGGGATCCAGAAAGGGGTGAATTCACATCGAAGAATATACACGAGACAAGCCAGACTCCGCAGGTTTTCCTCTTCCTGATATAATGGAAAAAAAAAAAAAAGTGAAACAGTGAATTTCTCAGTCTTGGAAGAATCCACTTTGCTATGATTAGAGGTCAGCAGTTTGGGGAAAAGAATTCCAAATCAGCAAGAGTATTTCCTATAAGCAAAATTAAATAGACATTAATTAATTGTCAAAGTCCATTGTTTGGATCACATAAAAGGAGCCATATGGAAGGGCACAACCTGAGACTTGGCACCATTTTACAAGCTTTCAATAGACCTTAGATAGAGATTCATTTCCTATTCTAAAGGCAGCAGCTCCGACCCTTAAATGTTGCCCACCAACTACTCACCTGCCTTCCTCACCCTCAAAACAAACAAACAAGCAAACAAAAATTTCCTTCAGCAAGGAAATTGAAGCAAGTCTCCCAATTTGCTCCAAATTCCAACAGGATAGAGAAATAAAGAAGAAGGAATTACAGCATGACTATGCCCCATGGGGGAGAGGATGCTTTGTCCTTCTCCCTCTCTCTCCATCTCTCTGAATCTCTCAGGCAAGCGCACATGTCTTCTGGCAAATTAAACAAACAAACAAGACAGTTCTCTGACTCTTATTGCTCTGAGTCTAGTATTGTGAGTTGCCCATTTCTTTGGCCTCTCTGAAGTTTATTCATCAGAAATAAGGTCACGTAATAAAAACTGAAATGCAAGAGGGCCGTGCTGTTCTTTATAAAGCAGCAAAAGTAAGAATTTGCAAGGAGAGGTTGGAAGGAGAATGGTTGTGTACCTTCGTAGACTCTTTCTCAGGCAGATCATTTTCCAAGAAAGAGCACATATGGAAGTAGGAATCTAGAACCTGAGTCTGCTAACACGCTCCAGGCATCACCCAAACCTTAGAAAGTCTGCACCGTGAGGTTCACATGCCCAGCTTGAAGACCACAAGAGGATCGTTGTTGCCCATGTCCAGTGACACTTCTTTTCCTGGTGTTTCATTCCCTAGGCACCAGCGAAAGGGTATATAACCTACAGTGAAAATACAGGTATTTCCTCCACCTTGGTGGAAATGGAGTCACGCAGACTGGTCAGGCTCTGTATCATCCAGCATGACTTTTTCCCTGTGTTCACCCTATGGCTTGAGACCTTAAGAGAAGTGGCATTTAAAAGATCACTTCTTCAGTTCATCCACGGACATGACCCTCATCGGATGGCTGGGAGCATGACCACATGTACAAATTAAGGTTCTGTTGTCCAACGCCATCCACCAGATGTAGAAGACCACAACCCAGGGCAGAAAAAGGAGGCCAATAGAGGCATCATTTAAAGTCACAGTCACATTGTTTATAATTGCAGGGGACAACCACAGAGACATGACTGGTTGCACGTAATGTAATAAGCAATGGAGGATTTGTAGAGACAGGGATAGACAAGAAGAAGGTGGGTAAATATTTTAAATAGTCTCATTCCTCTACTGGAATCAAGGAGTCAAGAAGCCATTGCTTCAACTTAGAAGACCTGGGTGAAGATTCACAATCTGAAAGATGCATGGGTCGACCCAAACCTAGTCTCATCTTGCTGGCTCATGTTTTCCAGAAAGGTACTAGAAGCTACTAGAAATTTAAACTTTGACTTCCTCTCAAACATCTGTTAAAGAATTATTGGGAACCTGACCAGCATGTGGCATGGTGGTTAAAGAGCTGGATTCCCACATAGCCAACCTCAGTTCGAGTCCCATATGTGCCCGTGACAAAAATCTTAAAAAGAGAAGGATTGCAGTATGGCCATCCCCCCAGGGGGATTATTTCTCACTTTCCCTCTCTCTGTCTCTCTCCAGTAGCACATGTGCCTATGACAAAAGCCAAAGAAACAAAATTTAAAAAAAAAGAAACTATTTGAGAACCATCCTAAAATGCAGATTATTGGGCCCAACTTAAAATCAGCTGAAGAAGACTTGGAAATAAGGAGAAACAAGAATCAGAATTTTTAAAAATATTTTTATTATTATATTTTTATATTACATTTAATCACATATATCTTTACAGTGTATAACATTTCTTTCTCCAGCATGATTACCATGCGTATCAGTCAAGAAAAAACATTATTATCTACATCATCACCAAATAGCTTTTCATTTTCTTCAGATTATCATTAGTATTTATTCTCATTATTTTTTTTAAATATTCAATCTCTGTACATCATTTGGCTTGTAAAGAGAATTTACCTAACATAAAATACTTCTCAGACCAGTCCAGTAGAAAATACTATACATGTTATCATCAACAGATAATAAACTATCCCTGTGTCCCACAAATGCCATGCCTCTCTACTTGTTCTCATGCTATCCTTCTCTATCCTCTTCCCTTCTCTCCCCACCTCCATTCTAGGCTGTCTTCAGCATCCATAACTATTTTGAATGCTTTTATGCCCTCCAATATTTTCATCTCTACTACAGTGTGTGGATAGTTGGTATATATTAAGTGGATACATACAATATCTTTCTTTCATAGCTTGGCTTGCTTCACTCAGCAATAAATCTTCCATATTAGACCACTTTATATCACATGTCAGGGTCCTATTGTTTTTTATGGCTGAATAGCATCCCATAGAGTATATGTGCCACACTTTTTCAATCCATTCATCTGTTTGTGGACATTTAGGTTGGTTCCATGTCTTAGCAGTCATGAATAATACTGAAATAAACATTAATGTGTAAGCACTTTTCCAACTGAGCATTCTCTTGTCCTTAGGTGGATACCCAGAAGTGAGATTGCTGGATCAAATGGTAGTTATATTTGTAGATCTTTGAGGAACCTCCATATTGTTTTCCACAGTGACTAAATCAATTTACATTCCCACCAACAGTGTAGGAGAGTACTCCTTTCACCACATACCCACCAACATTTATCACTTTTTGTATATTTAATCTTCGTCATTCTGACAGGGATTAGGTGGTATCTCACTGTGCTTTGAATCTGCATCTCCCTTATGATGAGGGATGTTGGGCATTTCTCCATATGCTTTTTGGCTGCCCACATGTCTTCCTTAGAGAGATTTTTGTTCAGCTCATTTTCCCATCTTTTAATTGGGTTAATCATTTTTTTTTTCAGGTAAGCCGCTTGAGTTTCCTGTGTATTCTGGTTATCAGTCCCTTGTCTGAGGCATATTTTACAAAATATATTTGCATTCTGAGCGTGGTCGATTCATACTAATTACTATGTCCTTTACTATGCAGAAACTTCTTAATCTGATATAGTCCCACTTGTCTATTTTAGAGATTATTGTCTGTGCTTTTGGAGTCTTATTTAAGAAGTCTTTGCATACCCCAATGTCTCCCAGAGTTTCCTGTGTTTTCCACCAGTAGTTTTATTGTTTAAGGTCTTAGGTTCAGATCTTTGGTCCATTTTGAGTTGATTTTGTTAATGGTGAAATATGGGGATTCAGTTTCATCTTTCTGCAGGTGGATACCCAGTTTTTCCAGCACCATTTGCTAAAGAGGGTTTCCTTTTCTCAATAGATTGACTAGTATCCTTTGTCAAAAATCAGTTGACTGTAAGCTTTGGGGTTTATTTCTGGGGTCTCTATTCTATTCCATTGATCCACTGTCTGTTTTTGTACAGTACCATGCTGTTTTGATTATCACAGCTTTATAGTACATTTGGGGGGAGAGACATGTTGCCCACTCCACTCTCTTTGCACAGGATTGCAATACAAGGTCTTTTATGAAGAATCAGCACTTTTTTTTTAGAGGGTTTTTTTTTTTTTTTTCGCTATAGGGTGTGTGTGCTCACCAGACAGACAGAGAGAGACAGAGAGACAGAAAGCGAGAAATCACCCCCCAGGGGGGATGGCCATGGCGCAATCCCTTCTCCTCCATTCTCCTCTCAGGATCTTGGGCATGCACACACACGCGCCCAGCTTGAGTTTTAAGCCACCAGGTCCGGGACGCGAACCGCAGTCGACTACGTGGGAATCCAGCAACATAGCCATTATGCTAACTGCTGGTCAGCAAGAATCAGCACTTTTAACAAACATATAGGGTTTGTAGACCAATGACTTACAGAAGAAAATGCAAACCTGTGAGATTTCTAGGTCAGGGGTCCCAAAATTTTTTATTGTGCACTTGACATGGGAGTGCTGAGTGACCTGACCCAAACATCTGTACAGGTTCTTGTCCAGTGCTCATGAAGAATTAGTGACACAGACACAGAGAGGAGAGTAAAGTGGAGTTTATTAGGAAAGGAGAAAAAGCTTCAAATGTAGTGAAAGGGGCCCTGAATGGGTGCCAAAGAAGAGCTGAAACTGAGGGGCTTTTATTTAGCAGCCTAAACAATGGGTTGGCTTTCTGATTAAGGAAGTGAGCTTTAGGAAATAGTTACATAGTAGTCTGAGTGATTTGTTGCACTACTATATATATATATTTTTTTTTTTGAGAGAGAGAGAGAGATTTTTGCTATAGGGCACATGTGCTTGACAGAGAGACAGAAACCAAGAAATCACTCCCCAGAGGGAATGACCACACTGCAATCCCTCCTCCTCCATCCTCCTCTCGGGATCTTGGATACACACATACACAAGCCCAGAGTGAGTTTTAAGTCACCTGGCCAGGGTCTTAAACCATGGTTGATTATATGAGAGTCCAACAATGTAACCATTACATCATTTGCTGTTCCCACCTTTTAACTCATTCTAAAAAATGTTACTTTAAAGATTGACTGAAAGTATTAAAGAGGTATCCTTTCAGACATTGGTGGGAAACCAGAATGCTTACATAAAAGGAAAATATTTCATTGAGATCTTGTTTCTTATAAGTCAAGCTAATATATTTTGAGATATTAAATGATTTTCATCACCCAAAGTTCTTAAGTGCTATCGTCCATGCCACCCTATTTCAGAGTTCTGTTTGTATGAGTTTAGAAGCTCAGTGATTATGGGTTCATAAAGCCCTATTTTCAAACTGAAGCAAAAGCCCTTTAGAACTTACCAGAGCCAGCGGAAGTGTGGTGGTTAAGGTAGCTGGATCCAACATGGCCAACAGCACAGTTGGAGTCCTGGACCCACTAACTTGAGAAACAATCAGGCACATGTGTGTATGTGCCCAAAAATCCTGAGAGGAGAATGGAGGAGAAAGGATTTTGATGTGGCCATCCACCCTGGGGTAATTTCTCCCTTTCCCTCTCTCTGTGCTCCCTTTCTTCCACCCACCCCCATCTCACCTTCTGTAAGCACACATGCCCTGTGGCAAAAATATATTTTAAAAAAGGAAGAAAGAAGAAAGAGAAAGAGAGAACTGTAGAGAAAGAAAAGGAAAGAAGGAAGGAAGGAAGGAAGGAAGGAAGGAAGGAAGGAAGGAAGGAAGGAAGGAAGAAAGAAAGAAAGAAGAAAGAAAAGAGGAGAAGAAAAGAAAAGAAAGAGGAAGAAGGAAGGAAGGAAAGAAAGTCAAGGATCAGCATGTTGGCAAGGAAACTGCTGGATGGAAGCTGCTAAGACCCATAGGACTGAGGCAGAGGTCGGCTATACTGCAGCCTTTTGCCTACACGCACAGAGACACACAGGGCTTTGTTCCTTTCTTTCAGTGGGCATGAAATTACCTATCTGAAGTGTCTAAATACACCCCCTACTGATTCCACCATTACCGGTCCTTCCCAGCACCTCATCACAACTGTCCCAAACCCTGGGGACAGAATGAAAGCTTGTAAATCAAAACAAACTTTGAAACCAAGAAAGAAAATCAGTTCAGAGCAGTTTGTGGAATAGGAGGTCCAGTTACATTTGAAAGGCCTAAGTAAAACAGGAGCCTGAGACCTTGGTCATGCCCCACACCCACCAGGGGTTTGCCCTTAGAAGTCATGTAACCTGTTAAACAGACCAAGGTAAACGGACTTCTCACTTCTCCACTAATTGTCAGCCCTTTTCTTTGTTATATAGACCAGGCTTCTTGGTTGCCATTTTGATGACCACATTCCCGGATGAATCTGGTCTTCTGGGAGATTTGTCCTAGACCCCGGCTCAAATAAACCACTTTGCTTTCACCCATTGTGCTTCATGCTTCTTTTAAAACTGGCACGACAATATAACCCAAACCACATCACATGCCTGTGTCGTCAAATGAGCCACAGCAGCTGGTAAGTTCTGGTGATGCACAAGAAAGCTGAGAATTACCCAGACTTTTTTTTTTTTTTTAATTCCTCATGTTCAAGCCTATGAATTCTACCTCCCAAGGCAATAGTTTGTGAGAAAATATCTTTGGTCTTTGTCTTCATTCCTGTCACAGAGCTCCTAAAATCCTTCAAACTTCCTGAGTGGTAAGAGGGTCTTTTATTATCCTTTCTCTTTTTTTTCTTTTTCTTTCTTTCTCCTTCTCCTCCCCCTCCCCACCCCCTTTTTCCTCCTTTTATTCTGCCAGAGAGCAAATGCATTTGCCAAAGAAGAACAGAGAGGGAAAAGCACCTTCCAGTGGGGAATGGTCACATCAATCCCTTCTCCTCCATCTCTCCCTCCTTCTCAGGATTTTGGGCATGCACATACATGTGCCCAGAATGTTTCTCAAGCCTCTGTGTCCGGGATTTGAACTGTTAGCAAGGAGAATGGAAAAATTCACCCAAGAGACATAGGACAGCAAAACAACAAAGCTTTATAGCAAGGTAAAAATGAAAGTACACGCTTGTGCTCGAAGGCGAGTGTCATTCCTGAAGGAGTCTGCATGGTGAGCTTTATTGGGTGTGGGGCTGCTTCCCCTTCTGCCTAGTTTTCAATTGGCCTTTCTTCTCCTCATGAGTCCTGAGCATGCACTGTTCCTGTTGTATAACTATTTTCCCTATTGCAAAATGATTTCTTGTGAAGCCCCTGGAGAGCAAAACTACAATGCAAATTATATGTTAATAGCTGAAGATTTGTATCCTTTATAATAAACCATAATAGTTCCACTAGCCTCTTCCTGCTTTCTGTGAGTCGTTCTACAAATGATCAAACCTGAGGGGAGAGTCACAGGAACGCCTCCATTTGTAGTAGTCAGGGGAAAAGTAAAAGTACTTGGAGACCCCACTTGTGACTTGAAGTGGGGGCAGATTTATGCAACTGAGCCTTAATCCTGTGGGGTCTGCACTACCACTGAAGAGTTAGTGTCTAAACTGAATGGAATTGAGTCAAATTGGATTGAATTGCTGGACATTCAGGTGTTGTTGGAGAACTGCAGAGCTGGTATTAGTTGGAAAAAATACACCCAAAGACACTCCTAACTCCAGCTCTACGCTCCATTTCACTACTCGCATTCCAGTCCGGTCCAACATCGCCTTTTTAAACTCTTCCTTGGACTGCCCCACATGATGGGTTTCTTATCAGCATTTTTTGCTTCCTCTTTTGGTCCTACAGTACAGGCAGCAATCAACCAGCAGAGTAAGTTTTTGAAACACAAATGATAATATATCACTCCTCTGCTTAAAATTCTCCAATACTAGGGCCAACAGGTGGTATGGTGGTTATGGCGCTAGACTTTCTCAGGATTTTGGGCATGCACATACATGTGCCCAGAATGTTTCTCAAGCCTCTGTGTCCGGGATTTGAACTGTTAGCAAGGAGAATGGAAAAATTCACCCAAGAGACATAGGACAGCAAAACAACAAAGCTTTATAGCAAGGTAAAAATGAAAGTACACGCTTGTGCTCGAAGGCGAGTGTCATTCCTGAAGGAGTCTGCATGGTGAGCTTTATTGGGTGTGGGGCTGCTTCCCCTTCTGCCTAGTTTTCAATTGGCCTTTCTTCTCCTCATGAGTCCTGAGCATGCACTGTTCCTGTTGTATAACTATTTTCCCTATTGCAAAATGATTTCTTGTGAAGCCCCTGGAGAGCAAAACTACAATGCAAATTATATGTTAATAGCTGAAGATTTGTATCCTTTATAATAAACCATAATAGTTCCACTAGCCTCTTCCTGCTTTCTGTGAGTCGTTCTACAAATGATCAAACCTGAGGGGAGAGTCACAGGAACGCCTCCATTTGTAGTAGTCAGGGGAAAAGTAAAAGTACTTGGAGACCCCACTTGTGACTTGAAGTGGGGGCAGATTTATGCAACTGAGCCTTAATCCTGTGGGGTCTGCACTACCACTGAAGAGTTAGTGTCTAAACTGAATGGAATTGAGTCAAATTGGATTGAATTGCTGGACATTCAGGTGTTGTTGGAGAACTGCAGAGCTGGTATTAGTTGGAAAAAATACACCCAAAGACACTCCTAACTCCAGCTCTACGCTCCATTTCACTACTCGCATTCCAGTCCGGTCCAACATCGCCTTTTTAAACTCTTCCTTGGACTGCCCCACATGATGGGTTTCTTATCAGCATTTTTTGCTTCCTCTTTTGGTCCTACAGTACAGGCAGCAATCAACCAGCAGAGTAAGTTTTTGAAACACAAATGATAATATATCACTCCTCTGCTTAAAATTCTCCAATACTAGGGCCAACAGGTGGTATGGTGGTTATGGCGCTAGACTCTCCTATGGCCAACTATGGTTCAAGTCCCAGACCCAGCAGCTTGAAAATCACACCAGACATGTGTGTGTGTGTGTGTGTGTGTGTGTGTGTGTGTGTGTGCATGCCCCAAATCCCAAGAGCAGAATGAAGGAGAAACGATTTCAGCATAGTCATCTCCCCTAGGGAGTGATTTCTCACCTTTCCTCTCTCTGTCTCTGTCTCTCTTCAGTGAGCACACACATTTTTTAAAACATCTTAAAAAGGGGGCCAACAGATGCATAGCAGTTATCTCTGGACTCCCACATGGCTGACCATAGTTTGAGTCCCAGACCCAGTGGCGTGAAACTCACTCCAGGTGCATGTGTGTACATGCCCAGAATCCCAAGAGGAGAATGGAGAAGAGATTGTGGCATGGCCATCTCCTCCAGGTTTGGTTGGTATTTTTTGTTTGTTTGTTTGTTTGTTTGTTTGTTTGTTT
>NW_006203686.1:764892-768731 GCF_000334495.1 Tupaia belangeri chinensis
TGTGTGTGTGTGTGTGTGTGTGTGTGCATGCCCCAAATCCCAAGAGCAGAATGAAGGAGAAACGATTTCAGCATAGTCATCTCCCCTAGGGAGTGATTTCTCACCTTTCCTCTCTCTGTCTCTGTCTCTCTTCAGTGAGCACACACATTTTTTAAAACATCTTAAAAAGGGGGCCAACAGATGCATAGCAGTTATCTCTGGACTCCCACATGGCTGACCATAGTTTGAGTCCCAGACCCAGTGGCGTGAAACTCACTCCAGGTGCATGTGTGTACATGCCCAGAATCCCAAGAGGAGAATGGAGAAGAGATTGTGGCATGGCCATCTCCTCCAGGTTTGGTTGGTATTTTTTGTTTGTTTGTTTGTTTGTTTGTTTGTTTGTTTTCTCACTTTCTGTCTCTTCAGCCAGTGCAAACACCCTAAGGCAAAATAAATAAATAAATAACTTAAAAAAAAAATCCTCCAATGGTTTTCCATGATGCTTAGAATGAAACCTAATCCCTTATTTTGGCATTCAAGGCCTGTGGTGACCTGGCCCTCCCTACTTGTCAAACATCATCTTACACCGCACCTCCTAACTCATTAAGTCCTACCCGACTTGGCCTTCCGCCCGATTTTCTGTTTAGTAAATTTGCCAAGCTTTCCCTTGCTTTGGGGCTTTTGTATAATACTTATTAGTCCCTCAGCCTGGCATCCTCAACCTCTTCTAAACACGCCAACGGCAGCTATTCTTCGGAAGTTGGCTCAGAGATGCCTTCCAGGACCACCCAATCAGGGGCAGAGATGCCCCTTCACAGCAGGTAGTCTGATCCCTGCCTACCCTTAGCAGGGACACAGTGTGTGTTTATTTTTAGCTCGGGATTGTCTATGCGCACTAGAAAGTGTCACCTCTGAAAAACGGGACGATGTAGATCTGGTCCCCGACTTCCTCCCCAGTATCCAAAACAGAACCTGACCCACTTGGCCGATGACAAATGTCTGAAGACCTGGTGAGGAAGGAAGTCTTCTCCCGGGAGGTGAGAACCCAGAACTTGCCAGTGACGGATAATTCACCCGAGAGCCTCACCGCCCACGGTCGGCCTAGGTGGATTCGGCTGGAGCCTCTGCCTGGTGAGAGCGACTCCTGCTGCGAGTGAAACCATTTCAAGGATTCGCTCCAGGAAAGGGGCTGTTTATTAGAGCATCGGCAAACATAAACAACTTCTATAAGTCCAAACAGGAGGGCCAGCTCCAAACAAGGCCGCTGGCAAGATTCCTTGCCCAGTCCCGGCTTTCGGCGCTGTTCCCATGAAAACCATTCATTCAGCACGGCAGTCTGCCTCCTGTCTCCTCGGGCACTAATTGCTCTGCCTGGTTAGACAATTTAGAGAAACGCACCACTCTCAACATGACATAAGGGAAAGCGAAAGGAGGGGGCCCGGCTTTTCAAAAGTACAAGGAGTTCTGAAAAAAAGAAACACAGAAAAAGTATTCCAAGAGAGAAGAATGCTTCCAAGTGGAAATGAACTCATCTGAGACCAGAAAGCAGTTTCAGTCCTACAACCTGGAAGTCCAAAGTCCTGCAGAATTGGGTCTTTTCTTTTTTTTTACAGGTTTTGTCTTAGGGCTCATGTGCTCATAGGAGAGAGAGAGACAGAGATAGTGAGAGGGAAAATGAGAAATTACCCCCTTGCAGAGATGGCCACACCACAATCCCTTCTCCTCCATTCTCTTCCTGGGATCTTGGCCACACACCCACACATGCCTGGCTTGAGTTTCCAGGTACCGGGTCCAGGACTTGAACTGGACTCAAGCCATGCGGGAATCCAGCAACTTAACCACTATACCATCTGCTGACCCCATGGCATTATTTTTTAATCTGATATTTAAGATGGCAAAGGCTGGGGCTGGCAGTTGACAGGGTAGTTAACGTGCTGGACTCCCACATGGTCAACCATGGCTTGAGTCCAGACCTGGTAGCTTGCTTTCTCTCTTTCTCTTTCTCTGTCTCTGTGGTCAAATTAAATAATAATAATGAATAAATTTATTTAAGTTAAATAATTACTTTTAAAAAGAAGATGGTAAACCTTTTCCCTGAAGATACAGACCAGACTGGCATATCTGGGTCTGGTTGCTGTTTAAAACCCCAAATAACAGCATAGTGCATACTGGTATTTGAAAGCAGAGTTTCCATCCCTACATGACTCGTAGCTAGTACCAGTGGTTAACTCTGCATATTTCTTTGTCTGTCACAATTATCTGTCTCACAAGGGACATCTCAAATTTCCAAAAGGAAGCCTGTTCACAAGGTGGATTTAATGGCCATAGCCTTTTATCCACTAATTCCACAACCAGAAATTCATCCTGGAAGGAAACCATAAAAAAGGCAGCCATGGGTTTAGTCCCAGGG
Organism: Tupaia belangeri chinensis; assembly: GCF_000334495.1. Lineage (NCBI taxonomy): Eukaryota > Metazoa > Chordata > Mammalia > Scandentia > Tupaiidae > Tupaia > Tupaia belangeri. Next base: position 767,282 of record NW_006203686.1, read on the forward strand.
ATGCTCAAAATCCTAATGAGTTACAAACAACCTAAATGTCCATCCTCAGGGAAATGGTAAAGAAAATGCCTATGATGGAATGGTGCGTAGTCATTAAAAGTTATATTTCTGGGGAATTTTTTAAAGCATACTTGTGCTTTAAAGAATTCCATCATGCTTCCATTAGGTTCACAGAAACACTGGCTAATCCCAAGGAATTTCAGGGTTTCCATTCCTCCTTTCTTCCTTGTCAGTGTCTCTCCCCACCATATGCCAGTTCTGCACTCAGACTGCTTCTTAAGCAGCTGCCAGACAGCTGTTTCTGCCTCCTGAGATAGGTAGAGAGAAGACATGAAAAAGAAGAACCCTCTAGAGACCGCCACACCATCCTGACTCTGAGTTAAGCTATTTAACACTGTGGAGAGCCATGATGACCTAGATGAGACCCAGCCGGTTGAGCAAATGCTTGGTTGAGTCTGCTCGGTGGTTGGGCCTCCAGGCCTAGGGGGTGCCTGGGTCTGATCTACATTGCTCCAACTGTGAATGGGGAATTTGGAGAGAGAGTTACTTCAGCAGCATGGATGAAGGATAAGGAGAAGCCTGGAAGTTGAAGGACATTGAGAGAGAGCAAAAATATCTCATTGGAATTGTTAAATACGGTATATATACACAGTGGAATACTAGTCAGACTTTTTTTGGGGTGGGGGTGGTTGCTATAGGGCACGTGCACTCACCAGAAAGCCAGAGACAGACAGACTGAAAGCGAGAAATCACCCCCCCTCCCCCAGGGGGATGGCCATGCCGCAATCCCTTCTCCTCCATTCTCCTCTCAGGATCTAGGGCACACACACACGTGCCCGGTGTGAGTTTAAGCCACCAAGTCCAGGACTTGAACTGCAGGCGAATACATGGGAGTCCAGTGACATAGCCATTATACCAACTGCTGGTCCCTCAACCTTAAGAAAACAAGAAACTGTCATTTGTGACACCATGGGTAAACCTAGAGGACATTATGCCAAGTGAAATAAGTCAACTGCAGAGAGGCAAATATTGTGTGATCTCACTTATACGTGGAATCTAAACTGTCAAAATCACAGAGGTGGAGAGTGAAATGGCGATTACCAGAGACTTGGGGCGGGGGAAATGCAGTCCTCCTGGTCAACAGGAATAGCATCTCAAGAGTAGGAAGCTTACATGTCGTATTACACAGCATGTGACTGTGGATAATAATGTTGGCTGGTCCATCACTGACGGTAAAGAGAGCTGGGTCTCACACAATTAATTGTGGTTCAAATCCCAGCCCAAGGAGCGTGAAAAATATGCCAGGTGCTTGCTCAAAATCCTGACAGGAGGGAAAATGAAGAAGAGAATATAGCATGGCCATGCCCTATTATGGGGACACTTTGCACCCCCCATCTCATTATCTCTTTCTGGTGAGCACATGTGCCTTTGGGGGGGGAATATATATATA
>NW_006203686.1:775444-779710 GCF_000334495.1 Tupaia belangeri chinensis
ATATATATACATACACATACACACACACACACATACACACAATTATTATTATTGTACATTTGAAAATAGCTATAGGAAAGGATTTTAAATGTCCTTAAAACAAAGAAATGACAAACAATTCAAGCAATAAGTATGTTCACTCACCTGACATGATCATTTGATCATTCCACAATATACACATGGGTCAGAACATTGCATCCTCTCCCATAAACACATACAAGTAGCATGTGTCAATTAAAAATGAAATAAAACAAAAAAAACCCTAACATATTTTTTAATTCATTGATCTTCCAAAAAAAACCACCAGAAATCAAAATTAAATTTACTAGACTTTCTGCAATAAAGGAGAACGGCACTCGACAGAGCTTAGCAGAATCCCAGGAAGAGGCCACTGACGAAACACGTTATGGAATTCGGTGGCCTGGCTCTTTTAAGGAGGGCCTCGCGAGATTGGAAACTGGTTGGGATCAGTGAGAATTTATGACAGGATAGCCATGGGCTGAGGGGCACGGTGAGTGAAGGCTTTGGAGAGAGCACTAGAGAGCAGACTGTGAATCCGGCCAGAGACTGTGTCAGCGGGCCAGTCTGTCTTCAAGGGCCAAGTATTTACTAGAACAAGTAGCTATGTTGTATGTTGGGGTTTTTTTTTAGTTGTTAGTGTTTCTTTTTCTTTTTTAGTTTGCCAGAGGATGTGTGTGCTTGCTGAAAGAAAGAGAGAGAGAGAGAGAAGGGAAAGTTCCATCCATGGGGCAGGTCATGCCACAATCCCCTCTTCTCTCCGTCTCCCTCCTTTAAGGATTTTGAGCATGCGTGCACATGCACTCAGCGTGTTGCTCAAGCCATCGTGTCCAGACTTGAATTGCATGGTTGGCCACGTGGGATCCAGTCACTTTAACCACCAGGACAAGGACCGGCCCTAAATATTCTCAACATTGTCCAATATTCAGACAGGAAAGCATCCTGACCCCAGTATTGTCTGACTCAGAGAGAAGAAATTATATATTGGTTTTTAATCCATAAATGGTTTCAGTGAACTAAATGCCTGTGTAATTGACACCCTTTGCTGTATCTCCCTGGAAATACTTGGCAAAAATCGACATTGCTCACTAGTCTTTTTGAAGTGTTTACTTTGGTGGCTGTAAGTAACGTAACCCTATCACCCTGTTTCCGAGTCTCTGCAGTAACCGGAGGTGGACGTGCAGCCAGGAGGCCAGCAGACCCTGGGAGTAGAATGAGAAGGCTGTCCTCCAGACACAGCCCTTCAAGAGGGAAGCTAGACCAAAGCGTTTTCTCTGGAAACACACAGATGAATTTAAATGAAGAGTTTTCAGACAGCCATGGCCAGATAAGAGGAATTATTTTTTAAGAAAACCAGACTCGTTGTTCTAAAATTTTCAGCTTGGAATTCAGAGAGGAAGAGGAAGAAAGCTTTTAGAAAAGGTGCCTCACAAATAAATAAGGACAATAGATAAGGACACTCACGAAGAATATCTATGGGAAAGAGGGTATCGATCTCAGGGAACTTCAAAAAATGCACAGAACGTGAAATTAAAGGACATAGTTTCTTCATAATATACCTTTTTCATGAACTTTTTGAATACCCCCCTGGACAAACTATGATCCACAAGCCACAGAGTGTAGTGCAGACCAAATACAAGTTATTAGGGACCAGCAGTTGGTGTAATGGCTATGTCGCTGGACTCCCATGTAGTCGACTGTGGTTTGAGTCCTCGACCCGGTGACTTAAACTCACGCTGGGTGTGTGTGTGTGCATACCCTAGATCCCGAGAGGAGAATGGAGGAGAAGGGATTGCAGCGTGGCCATCCCGCCTGAGGGGGTGATTTCTCACTTTCTGTCTCTCTGTCTCTCTCAGGCTTTCTGGTGAGCGCATGCACCCTATAGCAAAAACCTCTCCAAAAATAAAAATCAAATATGAGTTATTAGACATAAAAGAAGAGTTGACGCGAACTCCCAATGTTCGTACTCTCAGTTGGGAAAACAATGATTCCCTCGAGAATCAGGAACAGGGGGTACAATCTGGAGAGAAAGGAGGGTGGGTACAGTTCGGGCATTAGGGTCTCTTCACACATGAAGAGGTCTGAGTTTCAGCCTCGGGAGGCAGTAAGGAATGTAAGGATGCTGCTTTGAAGAGATCATGGCTACCACTACATCGCACCTGCCTCCCACTGACCACGTGCTCACAGGTGCCGTCTCTGCCAGCCTCGCAGTGGCAGGAGGGTAAAACAGGCACCCTTGGCCCCAGAGGAAACTGTACTTCACAAACAGGTACAAAGTGAAGGGTGTGTCTATGCTCCTCACTCTTGCATATCTACACTTCTCTTAAGGGCGCCTTTAGTCCCTGGGCCTCAGAGGTATTCCCTGAGCCCAGTCCCCACGCTCTCCTTTTCTATTCTACTCTCTCTGATGCCAAGTCTCCCCTGCTCTATTCTCCCAACACATACTCCTAAGAAAGGCCTTGGAACCCGCATCCTGCTCCGTGCTGGAGGTGGATTCTGGAGGTGGGGTTCCCATCCGTCTCTCCTAGGCGCAGGCAGAGGCCTTCCGGAGTCCTCAGAGTCAGACAGCTACGACCAGCAAGCCCCTTGTTCTAGCTAATTCTGAAGGATTCCCAGCATAATCTCATGCTTTGCCATTTTATTTTATTTATTTATTCATTCTAGGTTTTTGCCATAGGACACGTGGAGAATAAGAAAGAAACAAAGAGGGAAAGTGAGAGATCCCCCCACTAGGGGAGATTGCCATGCCACAATCCCTTCTCCTGCATGCTCCTGGGAGTCGGGGTAGGCATGAACATGTGTCCAGCATGATTTTCAGGCCACTGGGTCCAAGCGCAAACCACCGACAACCATGTGGGTGCCCAGAACCTTACTCACTATGCCACCTGCTGGCCTCACCTTTGTTATAATTTAAAAATACCTTCTTCTCCACAAAGGGTGATGAAGGGAGAGAGAAGAGATTTATGAAAAATCAAATCTAGGGAATTTATCCTCTCAGTGATAACAAAGTTATTACCTGAAATGATTTTATTCTTAGGGGCTCTTAACTTTGGTTCTGGAAAGGAGAAAGTGTTTGAGCAAAGTAGGGTGGGGAAAAGAGGAGCAATTGCCATATGGAAGGAGTAACCCTGGTCAGAAAGAAAGACTTGTCAGGATGCCGCATGCTACAGGGGTAAATTCATCCCAGGTTACCTGCCCTTGAGAACAAGGGCAGGTTCCAAGTCACTGGACTTGACAATGAGGAGTGTGACCTTCAGCAGAAAAGAGACCACATGCCTTGCTTGGTGCAAATCACCCAAAATGCACCTCCTCTAATTCTGTACTTTTGTGACTTGGCTTGCTCAACTTCTTATAAATAAGCATATGTCAGACACCCCAGATTCCTCTGGATAACTGAAAACAAAAAAAGAAGAAGGAAACTTGATATGAGCAATAAAACTGTGGGTTTGGGGGTAGTCTCAGTCATTTGTAAAACCACGTATTTTAACACGCACACAGAAAATTCGCTCTCAAGAAACACTTGTTGCCAGTTTTCTGCTGTCTGTCATAAAGTAGCTCCAGATTGAGTTTCCAAAGCCCACATATTGCACTTCTGGAATGGTGCTACTCAGCACTCAGCACCTTTTCCAGTATGTCTCGGCTGACCACAGTTCGGAGGAGGTCCGTTCCTCAGCCGTACCCTAAGCATCCACGCCGTTCTCTATTTGAGTATTATGGATGCTCTCATTTGCAGAAATAGCTACTTCATTTGCATTTGGCCATACTATTAGGCATTGCCATTAGTCTATTTTGGTTACTGGAAGCTCAACGCTAAGCAACATTTGGCAATGAATGCTTTCAAGGTTGACTCTCACAACTAAACTAATTGTATAATAAGGTAATGTCCCATTCAATCAACACTACATTTAAGTTAACATGCAAAAAGTTTCCAGAATCATTAGCCATAGTAAAATAGTTGTTTGGTCTATACATACAGCCCTCAGCAGAATGGCCTAAATGACTTATGTCTTCTAGACTAAGCATTTTTACAAAGATAACTGATTTGTAACAGACACATGCAAAGTCAATAACACATGAATAAATCAAGCAAAACCAGTGTTAGTGTATCATTCAGGATTCTCCAGAGAAACAGAACAATAGCGTATGACTACAGATGGGTATGTACGTGTGTGTGTGTGTGTGTGTGTGTGTGTGTGTGTGTGTTTTTTTTTTTTCAGAGTTTTATTTTAAAAAATTGTTCTGCATATT
>NW_006203686.1:780362-793448 GCF_000334495.1 Tupaia belangeri chinensis
GTGTGTGTGTGTGTGTGTGTGTGTGTGTGTGTGTGTGTATTTATTTTTTCAGAGATTTACTTTAAAGAATTGATCTGCATAATCGTGCCACTGGCAAGTCTGAAATCTACAGGACAGGCAACAGGTTTGAAACTCAGGATGTTGATGTTACAGTCTTGAGGCAAAACTTCATCTTACTCTAGAAAACTGTTTTCAAAACAAAAACGTTTTGTTCTGAAAACGTTTCATTGATTGAATGAGATCCGCTTATATTATCAAGGTTCATCTCCTTTAGTTAAAGTCAATGGACTGTAGGTATTAATCACATCTACCAAATACGTTCACCTCCACTCCTAGGTTGGTATTTCATTTAAGGATGGAATTCTACAGCCTACCAAAGCAGACAGATGAGTCTCACCGTCACCATGTGGCAGTTCTTATGGCTTCACAGTGTCATTACAGTTCCAGGATCAGGTGGGGGAGGATGTTGCCAAGACACGAAAGTAAAGCTCCTGCAGGGCAAGAAAAGACCATCTCATGTTAGCAGCTGATGATCAGGAAAGACTGTGTAGCTGCACACATGCTAAAACTGCAACAACTGTGGAGGGACATTCCTGTAGAGCCAAAACCCAACCACTGACTCGGTCATTGCCTTTATCCCTTTCCTGTTGTTTTTATCAATTTCCCAGAGAGTGCGTGCACTCATCAGAGAAACAGACAGAGACAGGGAAGCGAGGAGGCACCTCCCGTAGAGATATATGCCATGCTACAATCATTTCTCCTCTGTTTTTACCTCCTTTGGGGGTATTGGGCATAAGTACTCACATGCCTGGCATGTTTTTCAAGCTGCTGGGTCTAGGATTTGAACTGCATGGTCAATCATGTGGGATCCAGCTCACACAGACACCAGGCCACAGGCTGGCCCTGATTTTTAGTCTTTTGTAGTCTTTTGTGGTAAAACCAACCATTATTTGTTTTAAGCAAAACATAAAATATTAATAAAAGGTGTTGGGGCCAGGCAGTGGTGTGGTGGCTTAGGCCACTGGATCCCACATGGTTGACTACACAGTGTGAGTTCTGGACACAGCAGTTTGAAAAACACACCAGATGTGTGTATGTGCCCAAAACCCCGAAAGGAGAATGGAAGAGAAAGAATTGTGTATGGCCATCACCCATGGGGGAGTGCTTTCATACTTCCTCTGTCTCTGTCTCCCTCTCTGGGGAGTGCAGATGCCCTCTAGGAAACTAAGATAAATAAATAAGTTAATTAATTACTTAATTTTAAAAATAAAAGTTGTTAACTGAAAAAAATCTCAAATTGGAGTCATTTTTATCCTAGCTGCCATATTTCTTTTGCAACTTGGTTTCACTTCTTTTTTATCCCCTTAAGTTTTAAAAAAGATGGGGCCAGCAGGTGGTGTGGTTCGTAAGGTGCTAGACTCCCATATGACTGACCGTGGTTCGAGTCCTGGTCCTGGCAGTTTAAAAATCATACAGGATACATGTGCTCATATGCCCCAAATCCTGAGAAGAGAATGATGCAGAAGAGACCGCAATGTGGCCATCCCTCCTGGGGTGGGGCAGGGAGTGACTTTTCACTTTCCCTCCTGTCTTTCTCTCTCTCTCCTTGGTGAACACACGTGCCCTATTGCAAAAGCCTTAAAAAAAAAAAAGAATACAATAAAATACAGTTAATATTTTTTAAAAAAGTTCTAAAAAAGAAATTACTTCTTTTTTTATTTTGCCAGAGGTTAGGTGGACCAACCAGAGAGAGACAGAGGAAGGAAAGGGAAGGAAGAAAGCCCCTCCCCATGGAAGATGATCATGCCACAATCCTTTGTCCTTCATCTCTTGCTCCTGTCAGGATTTCGAGCACACATGCACGCGTGCTCAGCATATTTCTCAAGGCACCAGGTCTAAGACTCAAACCATGTAGTCAACCTTTTGGGACCCAGCTGTCTTAACCACCATGCCACAGGCTGACCAAGAAATTAGCTTCTACAAACTAGAACTATTGAAACAAAACTCTCATGCTGTAAGCTTTGTGGTGGTTTACTTTATGTGCCAATTTGGTTCGGCTGTAGTGCCCATTCGCTTGACCAAAGCACAGCCTAGATGTGGCTGTGAAGGCAGTTGGAGACGGGACTACACTGAAGTCAGCAGACTCTGGAGTAAAGCAGATGATCCTCTGTAATGTGAAAGGCTGCGTCCAGTCACTGGAGGCACCTCCTCAGGTATTCTCTCCAGGACTACACTATGGAATCCTGCCTGAGGATCTAGGCTGCTGCTTGGCCACGTGCAGGCTCAAAATGGGGACAAAAACCCTAAGACACATTTCTGGCCCTATAGTCTGTTCTACCAATTTCACACTTACCAGCCTCCAGAATTGTGTGAGCCAATTCCAACAAATCAGTCCATCGGGGGTAAATATTGGGTTGTCGGAAAAGTCATGACGCATTTTTGCATAGAAAAACATACCTCTTGGGAACCAGCAGTTAGTGTAATGGCTATGTCGCTGGACTCCCACATAGTCGACCGCGGTTCACATCCCGGACCAGGTGGCTTAAAACTCACGCTGGGCACATGTGCGTGCATGCCCAAGATCCCGCTTTCTGTCTCTCTGTCTCTCTCTGTCTGTCTGGCGAGCACACTATAGCGCCCTATAGTGAAAAACCTCTCCAAAAAAAAAAAAAGAGAAAGAAAAACATATCTCTTGACTTTTCAGACAGCCCATGCGTATATGCATGCATGTGGGTGTGCACACACATGTGTACCATGTCTCTGGGGGACTTTGACCAATCCAAGCTTCTTTTTGAGTTTTTCATACTATTTTGGACCAGAGATACAACATGCTGTAGCCAAAGAATCTTTATTTATATCCTGTTTTACCATTAATTAGATACTTGATTTCGGTGGTCCCCTACATTTTAACCTATGTACCCCTTCAGGGTGATACACCTGCTCATTCACAGACTGCAGTTGGCAACACGGGACATACTCTGTTCTCTTTCCACGTCTTTCTTCTTCACCGCCCGAGGCTTACTGGGTATTGGACGCAGGCCAGTGTAAATGGAGGCCAGGTGTTTAACATGAACCCTGCATGCCTGTGCCTGGAAGGGCTGAAGATTTGCTGTGGCATGACTAGGAAACTGAAATAATATGGTAACTCGGAGTGGTTGGGTTTGACTGCTAAGGGTTATTCTGCCATCATGCTCTTACAATGCCTGCTCCTGTGGAGCCATTTGATCAATTGGCATTCGCCTAATTAGCAATCTAAGAATTACTGGGGTTATGGAAAGGAGGAAAAGCATGGTAGACATTTAATGATGTGAACATTAGTCTTTTCTGAGACTGCTTTATTGATAAGGTTTTGCTGAAATGGGTAAGAGCTGCCCTGTTGCTATGGCAACCTGCCTACAGGAATAACCGATCTATACATCATTCCAGCAAGTGGTCTTTGCAATTTAATATAGTAAAATATAAGTGCAGCTGCAGCCCAGATCCGAGAGAAGATAGCAAAATACAATACAGAAGGGGAAAATATCATGTTTGGGACGGTGGGTATGAGGTCGATGGGAGTGAGGCGCATTACCTGCTCAGAGGAGAGCCAGCTTTCCAAGGGACACGAAAGAGATATAAGTACTATATCATCGTCCCCCATGCGTCTGTCTCTGATCTTATTTCTTACCCTCCCCCCTTGCTCTCTCCTTTCTAACCTCATTGGACTCTGCCGTTTTTCAAATGTGCTGTGCTAGCTTCTGCCTCAATTCTTCTCTTCTCTTTGTTTTGGAGAGATCTCTGCTATAGGGTGCATGCACTTGCTGGAAAGACAGAGAAAGAGAGAGACAGAAAGTGAGAAATTACCCCCCCCCCCAGGGGGGGATGGCCACACCACAATCCCTCCTCTTGGGAGGAATCCCCAGTCTCCTCTTGGGATTTTGGGCACACACTCGCACGTACCCAGTGTAGTTTTTTTTTGTTTGTTTTTGTTTTGAAAAGTTTTTGCTTATAGGGCACGTGTGCTTGCCAGACAGACAGAGACAGAGAGACAGAAAGCGAGAAATCACCCCCCAGGGGGGATGGCCATGCTGCAATCCCTTCTCCTCCATTCTCCTCTTGGGATCTTGGGTATGCATGCACACGCGCCCGGCATGAGTTTTAAGCCACCGGGTCCGGGATGCGAACCACGGTTGACTACGTGGGAGTCCAGCGACATAGCCATTACGCTAACTGCTGGTCCCCGCCCAGTGTGAGTTTTAAGTTGCCAGGTCCAGTACATGAAGCATGGTCAACTCTGTGGGAGTCCAGCGATGTAACCATCACACTATCTGCTGGTCCCAGGTTTCTGCCTCAATTCTGGGTTTGCTAATCGTCTACTTGGATGTTTTCCTAGGTATGTGTGTGGTTTCTGCTCTTACACACCCTATAGATCCTCTTACCAAACATCTCTTTTCTGGTCACCCTGTATAAAACAGCTCCCCGTCTCACCCACCACCAACCTTCCCGTCCACAGCACTGACTTTTCCTTTCGAGTGTTGATCCGCTCATGGTATCGGTCATTATTCTCTCCTGCTGGAGTGTAAGCTCCATCCGACTAAGACGATCTAGGTCACTGCTCTGTCCTCCACATCCTCAACAGTGTTCCTTGTCCACGCAGAGTCTCACATGTTCTTAGATGAAATTCGCTCCCAGTCTTTATGAATCCAACTGGAATACCAAAGTAAGACATATAAAACAAGCATAAAATAGTCAAGCGATAGACAAGACAAAATCGAATCCAAAAGCAGTTAAATCCGAACACAGTATGGGTTACAAAAGAAAGAAAAGAATTCCGAGCAACATGAGACTTTAGTCGCTACTATGGAAATCAAAAACAGCACTTGCACCTTCCATCCCAGTGTCTCCCAGTTCTTAGCAGGGGCTAGAAGCCTGGAAACTACATTTCACGGGCTCCTGGGTAGGTAGGTTCCAGCCGGGGTGCTGCCAACGGAAGGCTCTGCAGGAGATCAGTGGGTGGGAGAAGAGTACGAGCCTTCCTTTTTCAGGCCTTAGCGGTGGCTGGCTGCAGGTTTAGACAGCGCTGTGATCTCCCGAGCTGGAGTAGAGCAATGGCGACCAGCACTTGTCACAGATGGGTACAGGCCCCCGCAGGACTGACAGAGCTTCTTGTGGTTCCCGATCTCCGAAAGCCCCACTCCTCCTTCCATTGCCCCAGTTTTGTAACCCCTTTCCCTCCACACTAAATACCTCTCTGAGGCCAGCCTGTGGTGAAAGGATCTGGATCCCACATGACCAACCACATGCTTTAAGTCCTCAGTCTGTGGCTTGAAAAACATACCAGGTGCACGTGTGCATGTGCCCCAAATCCTGGAAGGAAGAGGAAAAGGAAGAGCAGGGATTGCAGTGTGACCCTTTCTTTGGGAGGACACTTTCTCATTTTCCTTCTCTTTCTCTCTATCGCTCCTTCTCTTTGGTGAGTGCAAATGCCCATTGGCAAATTTTAAAACTAAGCAAAAAGCCTCTGTCAGAAATACCTTGAGAAGTTGATTTTAATTTTCCTGACAGCCCAAGCTGAGAACTCCCTCCTCCTTTTCATATCAGCTCGTCTTTGACTCAGATTCTCAATGAAATCTTATCTTAACTCGTATTCCTTAGTTCATGTTCTAAATTCTGCAGTTTACCTGATGGGCAAGAAGCTACACAGAAACTGCCCTCAGGACCCTCCCAAATGGCTCCCTCAAGCCTCCTTCTTTCTTGGTCTGCACTGGTCATTTCTGTGTGATATACTCAGCACCCCCAAACTTGCCCTGGATTATACACCATCCTATGTCACTCTCTCTTTGTTCTTAGGTACAAATTCACTCTTCCATTAGACTTGAAGTGTTTAGAAGGCAAGCTTTGGAACTTTCATTTTGATCTCTGGTTGTACTGTAACTGTGCTGACATTTTGTGGGCACCCTGTCAACGAACAAGTAGCTTCCCTGGAGAAAGATCAAAGCATGTGTTCCCTGCACTGGTGTGGCAGGGCAATCGCTGATGAGAACTTCCTTTGTGCCCACCCTGTTATAAACCATGCAAACCTACAGTCATTGCAGGGTGAGAGGACTTGGGGAGAAATGAGATCGGAAAGGTTATGGAGAAGAACTGCAGGAGGACCCTGGGTTTGCACATGAAAACTCCCATTCCAGTTTAGCAAAGATGCGTCTGTTAACAAGCAGAGCCTGACAACTGTGTTCAGCAAAGTCTCACTTCTCTCAAGCTTGCCAACCGTTACAGGATGCTGGCTGAACTTCTCGAAAAGAACCTACTTTACTTCAACTATCTTGATTAGTAATTTAAACAGTTGCTTTTTAAAAAAATATTATTTATTTTTCTATGAGAGAGACAGAGATAGAGAGAGACAACACTCTCAGCAGAGTCCCCATGCTGTGATCCGTCCTCAGTCCTGGCAGCCTGTGCACACACACCTCACATGCACAGGGCGGTCCTGGGGTGTGAACCAAGGACGCTACCATGTGAGTCCAGCACCACCAAGCCACAGTATTACCGCTGCGCCACCCACTGCTCCTCCCCCCTTTGCTTATTCTTTACCTGTTATTTTCTAGGAGACACATATTTCTGATTTGATAACAGTCATCAGTCTCTTATAATTAAAGCAATTCATTTCCACATACATACAGAGCCAACTCTAAGATATAGTCGATTCAATTAAACATGTTTGGACAAAAAGACAAGAAAGCTCATTAAAAAAGGATCCGGGGACAAGACGTTTGCATATTGGTTCAGGTTCTGGACTTTCCCATGACTGACCACAGTTCAAGTCCCAGACCTCACAGCTTGCTTTCTCACTTTCTCTCTGTTTCTGTCTCTGTCTCTCACTGGTCACATTAAAATAATAAAAATAATATATTAAAATTAAACAAACAATTTTTAAAATAAAAATGTAAGAAAGGAAACTGAAAAGAAGAAAATGGAGCTATACAAGCCAGGTATTTCCTGAGAATTTAGGAGCAAACTGCCACATTGTCACGTTCAACTCACTGAAGAGAATGAGCTAAGACCCAGAATACAAAGCAGGGCCATTTTGGAATTTGGAACCACAGGCAACTTCACGCCTGTATCAGAGGATTCAGAGGCAGCAGAGAAGGCCAAGCTCCTATCGGAGAGGCCCTTCCTTCCAACGACTCATCCTTGATTCCAGCTGGAATTGATTTGTTCCTCAGTGAGCAAAGCTAAAGTCAATATCTTCTTATTACTGATAAAACCCTGAATAAGCTTCTAATTTAGAACTGGGAAAGCATCCAGGTGAGGAACTGAGAAGTGAAGGTTTTCTTTTTAGACTCTGGAGGATATTAGGGTGGGGTTAGGGATGAGGCATGTGTGCTGCATTTCCTTGATGAAGGCACTGCCCTGCCACCCTTGAACACTGGTGCCATGCCTGTGGCATCGTCCTGGCTCTTCCAGCCGCATCAGATGGCCCTTACTGTGGTAAACGCTATTATCCAGGCTTGTTAGTTGCAAACAATAGTGGACTGGCTATTTAAGCAGAAAAGGGATTTAGTGAAGGATAATAGGTAGCTCCCAGATCCATCTTCAGATTGATCACCAAATGAGTTGTAGGCGAACTGACCAGGAACCGAACCTAAGTTGTACCATCCTGTGACCCACAGGCCACTGACGGCGACTCAAAGAGAAGGGGCAGGAGTGGGAGCTCAGGTCTCTAGGACCAGGCAGGCTTTCTACTTGTGCTCTCTACTGCCAGCCTCCCAACTAGGCCACATGACCACTGCAGGCAAAGGCCCTGCTTCCTCTGGCTGCTCTTGCTAAATCAGTCTACCCCAGGGCACTCTTCCATATAGTCTGGGTCTTTGCTTAGTTGCAGAGGATACTACCACGTGGGCCCAGCCAACCTGGAGCCAAAGGTAGACAGAAAGCCTGCAACACACATCCTGACTTTATGGAAAATGTTGTCACTCATAGGTTTTTCAGCATCTTTTGATTTTTTTTAAACACTGTATTAAAATATATTTATCTTTTGGCCAGGTGTTGGCACAGTGCTAACACAGCTGAACCCACCCTGGCTCACATCCTCGGATCCCCCTGAGCATGCCAGCTGCACACACATGTGCCCGTGATCTAGTTTGTCTGAAAGTGGGGGCAGATCATGGCATGAACACCCTGTTGGGGATGCCTGTCTCTCCTGTGAAACACATGCATTGTTAAAGAGAGATCTTTGCTATAGGGTATGTGCACTCACCAGAGAGACAGAGACAGAGAGAGGGAAAGTGGGAAATTACACCCCTTCTGGGGGGAGGGTGGCCATGCCACAGTCCCTTCTCCTTCATTCTCCTCTTGGGATTTTGGGCACACATGCACACACACCTGGCATGAGTTTCAAGCCACAAGGTCGGAGACTTGAAGCATGATCAGGCCGTGTGGGAGTCCAGTGCCTTGACCACTATGCCACCTACTGATCCTAAATAAATAAACTTTCTAAAATGCTTATTATTTATCTCAGTTACTAAGTTTTTCTCTCCCTTTTCCCCTTTCTCTGTCTCTCTTCAATCATTCCCCTCTGGCAAAACACTCCGGGAAGGTGAGCTTCTGCTGAGAGGATTAATGGAGGACATGGAAGATGACAGAAGATGTCCCCAGGGTATCTAGGTCTTAGTCTCCAGAATCAGGGAGTGTATTCCCTAATGTGACAAAAGGAACTTTGCAGATACGGCTAAGGAGTTTGAGATGGGGAAACAGTCCTGGATTATCCAGGTGGGCCTTATCTAATCACAGGAATCTTTATAGGAAGAAGGAGGGTGAGGCGGAGGAAAAGAGAAGGCAGGGTGACAAGAGAAGGGATTTTCAAACTGATGCCCCTGACTTTAAGGCCGAGGATGGTAGGCAGTCTCTAAAAGCCAGAATGGCTCCAATTCCAGAGCTATCAGAAGGAATGCAGTCCTGCCTTCACCTTGTTTTCACCCCCAGGGAGGCTGATTTGGACTTCTGATCCCCTGAACGATAAGATAATAAATTTGTGGGTTTTTTTAAGCCACTACATTTGTAATCATTTTTTACAATACCAATAAAAAACTAACAAAATTATGGAATTCTCCAGATATGATAAGAGTGTTTGAAATGTATGAGATAGTCAGAAGGCATGGCATTGCCCAAATCTGACAGTTCAAAATTTTCTACCTATATTTTCAGCTTTTTTACTCAAACTCCAATACTGAGATGGCTCTTTTCATTGTTGGCTTTACTTCTAACCATCAGTTCACCCAGTGTCTTCATTTGGTGTATATATGTTCAATTTTCCTTGGTTAATTTTCACTTGTTAGAGTTAAAGGTCTTGTCTTCTGCTGTTTAATGTAGCAAATGTTCAAGGCCAAAACACAGACCCACGCCTCAGTTTTCTCTCAACAGCAACAACAACAACAAATGGCAAAATAGTTTTTTTTATACTTTTTATTAAAAAACAAGGACTTCAGTCTTCATTAAAAATGGTTCTAGCTTAATACCATATAAATCTCCTTCCTGGGGAAAAAAAATAATAACAAATAAGTTTGAACTGCTTGCCTATTCCTCCATTTTTCATGAGAAACTAAAATACTGTATCTTATAGAAGGTAATTTTCCTGGTTTTTAACAACATTGTATTTACTTACCCCAGGATAAATAAAGTATGTTGCAACTGAAAGGCTACATTTGTGAATGTAATAGATACAAGATGGTCTCTAAAATAAATACAAATTATATTCCAAAAGTACATTAGTCTGGTTAGTTCTTTTGTCATAGTAATACCAGGTATGTTAACATGTAGCAAACATTATGATCTCATTGTAACAGAGTAGAGAAACTATTGCCTTATAGAAGTTGGTTTCTGGATTCTGTCTCAGTGAGGAATCAAGTTTGGGCAGAGATAATTAGAAGGGCACAGAGTAGGACATGCTCTAAAGGAGGAAGCAATTTGGGTGGGAAAGGAGGCTGAGAGAGGCAAAATTGGATCCAGGTCCGTGTGTGGAAAGGGGTCTCAGAATAAGACGAGAGGGAATGAGAGTGGATGCAGGGGAGAAAAAACACTTCCTGGGGGCAAAATTTTCAGTATGATTAATATTACTTGCTCATGTCTTTGGTGAGGGTGGGTCAGTTTGTAGGTGCAGAGGAGGGATAAATGGGTATCAGGCTGCATTATCCCAGTTATTATGTGGAAATCATTACAGCTCTATGTTGTTTTATTATCTCCAAGTTCAGTAAGAATGTGAGCCTGAGTTCTTGGCTCTAAGTCTCACCTAAAGTCTGCCCCAGCAAATGGCATTGTGGTTAAGGCACTAAACTTCCATATGGCCCACCAAAGTTCTAGTCCTGGACCCAGCAGCTTGAGAAATATGCTGGGCATTTGTGCATGCCTGTCCAAAATCCCAAGAGGAGAATGGAGAAGAAGGGATTCCAGTGCAACCATCCCCTTTGTAAGGTGATTTCTCACTTTCCCTCTGTCTCTTTTTGATTCTCTCTGGCAAGCACATGTGCTCTATGACAAAAATAATTTTAAAATAAATTTAAAATCTCTCCTCTTTGAAACCTGAGCTCTTAGTCACACCGTGAGTTGATCATTCACAATTTTCTTTGGTTCCAGCATCTGAAATAAAGACCCTCATTCGAGGTGGGGGGAGGGTACTTAAACCAGATCATTCTATTTGAAAATGTTCTTGAAGACAGACAGACACACACACACAACACATTTTCAACATCTACATCAGAACTGCCTCAAATTGTGCAAAGACATACCCCTGAAGTAATGAGAAATTTATTTTCTCTTGCAGAACAGTGAGCATGAAAATAAACCAAACTTGAAAACTGTTACACCTTCAGTCTTCAGTCAGGAAAACACTACAAAGCTTTAAGGCTCCTGGGAGCTGGGCATGTCTAGAGCGTTACAGGTGCCCACAACTCCCCATGCTCTGCAGAGCACCAAACTCATCAGCAAGTCTTGTCGTTTTTACCTTCAAGCTTTATTCAAGACGCCTCTAGTTCTCACCAAATCCAAGTCCCCATCTTTTTACACACCTAGACCAGTGACTTCCTTAACTTTTTGATCATGCACATCAATAAAGTGTGTTTTTAAGTTTGGTGTAGGTCACGTGTGCTCATCAGAGACCCAGAGAAAGCACCTCCCTGGGAAGTGACCAGGCTGCAATCCCTTCTTTTGTATTCTCCCTTCAGGATTTGGGGCACAAATGCCTGGCACGTTTTTCAAGCCAGTAGATCTAGCATTTGAACCATGCAGTTGGCTGTATGGGATCGAACCACCTTAACCTCCATATCACCTGGCTGGTCCTCAATCAGATATATTACACACACACATATTCATATCCTATGCTGAATTACTTGTGCCTAACACATAGTATTCTAGTACTGCACATATTATAGTATCTAAATAGAAATGTTCTTTATTTAAATACGTACTACTTATGGTCTGAATATTGGTGCCTCCAAATTATGTAGATTGAAACCCACCTGCAATGCAATGGTATTTATTAGGAGGCAGGACCTTTGAGAGGTAGCCATGTCATGAGAACAAATCCCTGTCCCGCCCCGTGGGACACTCAAACAGGCTCCCTGGGGGAGGGAGTGAGAGATGGGACAAACACAGGCACACATAATGTGAGATGCTGATCAAGTGGTCTTCTTCCATCTACTTCCATTTATTGAGGAAAAATGGCGAGTTATATACAGCTGGTGGGCACCAATTGGTTGCCCGAAATGCAAATGAGATAGAACAGCATGAACCAATCATTGATGTGGGTGGATCTCTCCCATTGCCTAGAAACCCAACCACTTCCGGGGAGAACGGTTGGTCACATGATTTCTGAGAAACGGTTTGCTCAGTGAGGAAGTGAAGCCTAATGGTTTCCAAGATGGTAGATAGCTCAAGATGGCGGATAGCTCAAGATGACTTCTGTATGCAGTGCTCTTCACAAATCCCTCATGGATGGGATTAGTGCTCTGACAGAGGAGCCCCTGGAGAGCTGCCTTGCCCCTTCCACCAACGAGGACACAGTGGGGAGGTGTTGTCTGAGTGCGGAATGGGTCCCTACCAGACACCGAATCTGCCAGCACCTTGGTCTTGGATTTCCTGACCTCCAGAACCATGAGAAATAAATCCGTCCTGCTACAGCATCCTGAACAGACTAAGACATAGACGTACATGTATATATACAGATATGGGGGTCTTTAAAAAGTTATGGAAACTGCATACCATGAAAAAATTATACATAAATTGCATTTGTTGTGCCAAAAGAAATTTGAACTTTAATTGAATTTTCCGCACATACTGTAAAGTACCCTCATATGAATATGTGTGTACATGCATACTTGTATATTATTTTCTTTCTCCACACTGAGAAATTATACCTCACTCTCTCCAGACTATACCTCCTCTGCATTGAAGCCACTGGTCTGGCCTACCGTAGTCCCCTTCTAATTGGTCTCCTTACTTCCCCTCTTGTTTCTGATCATCCATTTCCCACAGAGCAAAATTAAATTAGATCATGCCACTCTTCTGCTTAAAACTCTGCAATGATTTTTCATTGTACTTGAAATAAAATGCAAGCTTGACCTATGACGTTACCCACGGTCTAGAGCTGCCTACTCCTCTGCACCACTGTCTGCAACCCTCCTTCTGAGCTTCGTCACGTGGACCTTCTTCCCGTTCCTCTGTGTCCAGCTCTTTTGCACCATGCACCCTTAGGATCAACTTTTTCCCTGTCTGAAGGCTCTTCCATAGGTTTTCACAATCCTGACTCCTTCCGATCACACAGCCTTCATGTAAATGACTCTTCCTCAAAGAAAGTAGCTCTGGTCCCCTCACCCAGGAATTGGTCTGGTTGCTATCGAGTCTGTCACCTGACTGACCAGCCTGGTTCCTCTCTGTATCTCATGTTCACCTGTGTTTGTGTATTGTTGGGAACCACCTGGCACAGCTGGGTAGTCCATCAGTCAGGTGCTGTGCAGAGGAGAGGAAGCAGATCCCATATGGCCAACTAGGGTTTGAGATCTGGGCCCCAACAGCTTGAAAAGCATCCTGGCATGTGTGCGTGTACCCAGGATCCTG
>NW_006203686.1:793461-830002 GCF_000334495.1 Tupaia belangeri chinensis
GGAAAAGGATTGTGGCATGGTCAGGCCACATTAGGAGGTGGGGGAGAGAGTGCTTTCTCTCCTGCTCATGCTCTGGCACAATTAGTAAGAATAAAATAAATAAAATTTACAAAAAGGGACCAGCAGTTAGCATAATGGCTATGTCACTGGACTCCCATGGTAGTCGAAAGCAGTTCAAGTCCCAGACCTGGCGGCTTAATGATGAATATAGAGAACCTATGAGAAATTCATTAAATGAATTAATACGATAAGTCATTAATAGAAAATTGATGATCTATTGATTTGAAGTCAACTGATTTGAAGTTGAATTGAGTAGGCTGCCCACTTTACTTCATTTCTTCTCATAAGCAACCGATTTTTTTTTAAGTAGGTGACTGTAAAAATAGCCTGACAAGGGCTCTGGTTTCTTTGTAGCACCTGAAAGCAAAGGCATCTGAGGCTAACAACAGGATCACAGGTTTCCAAAAATAAACGTCCCTTTAAAAATGGGCAGCCGGCCATGCTCTGAGACAGATGCCCAAACCCCATGGCCGAATCCTTTCCAGGAAACCTCAGTGAGGTGTGTCTTATTCACAGGTTTCTAACTGGCTGTATTATTAAAGGACCTGACAATACATCACAGGCCTTTTCTGATCTGAGTTGGAGCCAAAGGTTATCAACTCAGGAGATGCTGCGCTAGTGCAAGCTCACATTGGGAAAGGCATGCCGAGCTAGTCTCTGTTCCTGAACAAGACACTGGAGAGAAGGAAAGTTAGCTCCCAGGTCCCTGTTTGAAAGAATCGAATGTTAAGAGAACCAGCCTCCTAGACTGCTAAAATCCAGACAAATTGTTAAGTAGTCAAAGACATAAATATTCTGAGGGAGTCCGAAGTCTGACTCTAAATTGTTATTTTGCAGACAGAATTCCCGTTCACATGAATTAAACGTGGTCTGAAGGAGAATGAGGGTTTAATATCATAATCAGTTCTAGGCAAAATTGTGTGGAGGCAGCATTTGAGGCCTATGTCCCTAGTCGTATCCATACATGTACACACAGACACATCCAGGCATAAGCCCTAATTTAAAAATCCAAGGAAGATTCGATATGAGTTATTAACGTTTTAATATGAATTTACATCAGTGTCTTAAACCTGCCAAACACACTTGTAGCCTTCTCTTTTGTTTTGTTTTTTTTTTTCCTCCCATAGAATGAAATATTTTTGTTCTGACAAAAGCATTTTGATATTGAGCCTGGAGGTAAGGCCATTATTCTGGAGTTAGAAATCTCTCCTTCTCTCCTAAATTACACCTTTTGCGTTGCTCCTCACTCACTCTGAGAATGTTCTTTGGGAAAAGCATGGGTTCTGTCCTCTGGAGCCAGCTGATGGAACCACGAGCAGAAGCAGACTCAGGAGCGCCCACCTGTCTCCTGGAAGCGCAAACACACCCACGCCCTCATCCACCTTCTTTTCACTAACGGCTCAGAGGATGCTGCTGAGCTCAGTATCAATTTCTTAATTATTCCTTCTGAAGTACTTCAGTGAAAACAAAGACATTTCTATTTCCTTTGCTTTCTCACATTTTCCTTCAAAAAAAAAGATCCTGTCAGAAATTATTTTGACTTGTTACAAGTCAAGTGCTTTTCAGCAAGCTAGATACAACTCAGAACACGGCCTAGGAAGAGTGTCTTGTGCACAAAACTAGCGTTGCAAGGAAGCAGGCTTGCCGAACTCATAGAACCAATAAATAAAAGGTTTTTAAAGAGAATTGGGGCCAGCCCCATGGTCTGGTGGTTAAGGTGGTAAATCCCACATGGCTGATCACGAGGTTGAAATCCCAGCCCCAGTGGCTTGAAAAACAGCTGGTGCATGTGCATACATGCCAAAAAATCCCAACAGGGTTGGAGAAATGGAAGAGAGAAAATGGCCACACTCATTTAGGGCATGCTTTCTCTTTTTCTCTCTCTCTATCTGTCTCTCTCTGGTGAGCAGATATACCTTCTTGCAAATAGCAAAGAAAAAGGACTAAAGTTTGCAAAGAGAATAGAATGATCCGTAGTCTAATACAGTTTTCAGGCTCACCATGCTCTTAAAGCCTTCTTGAATTATGCCCTTCTAAATCACTACCGCATCTTTACCAGGGAACTTCCTTGCTCTCTGGGGGGGGGGGGGGGGCTTGTTTTTGTTTTGTTTTTTTTTGTCATAGGGTACATGCACTTACCAGAGACTGAGACAGGGAATGAGAGGAAAAGTGAGAAACCACCGCCATGCCACAGTCCCTTCTCCTCCATCTTCTCTCGGGATTTTGGACATGCATGCCTCTGTGCCAGTGTGGTTTTCCAACTACAAGGCCCAGGACTCAAACCACCGTTGATCATGTGGGAGTCCAGTACCTTGACCACCATACCAACTGCTGGCCCTTATTTTTGGTTTTGTAATTCCAGCACCTGCCCCATGTCCTATACAGTGTCCAGGAACCAGGCTGAACCAAGCCCTTCAGGTATTTTTTTTTTTCCTTCGGTTAAATTTTAAAATTTGAAACTACTCACGATCTTTACTTTTATATAGCACAACTATGAGGTGTGGAACAAGGACTTCCAGAAGCCATGTTGAAGCCAGTCTGATGAATGAAACCAGCCAATCCAGAGTCACAGAAATGAGACGTGAATAGGGAAAGTCCTGGGTGTGTGTGTGGGGGAAGGGGGGTCGTGCCTTGCCTCCAACTGTGTCAAGCCCCCACCTTTCCTCCAGCTCTATAAGGTTTCCAGGAAAGTCCTGTATAAAGACAGATGTAAGAAGCATTTAGATAAGATACAAAGTTTGGAAGGTGATGGGCAACCAAACTGGGGAATGGTATCTGTGGGGGCCACTGGGGACCCCACAGATGCCCTTACAGTACAGCTGTCAGCTGGTGCTGCAGCTACCTCAAGACTTGATTATGGCTCAGATATGCCTATATTTTATTATATGCCTATATTTTATTATCCTCTGATATGCCTATATTTTATTATCCTCTCCTACACTGTCCCAGGGTTAGTCTTGGTGAAAAACAGCATAAAGCAGAAGTAATAAGCTGATGTGTCTGATATTTGGTGACAAAAGGCTGAGGCCTGGACCTTAGGCAGTGTCTAGCTCACTGACTCTCCTTCTGGAATGTCACAGGCCCTGGGGAAATCCAGCTGCTGCACCATGAGCCACCCTGTGGAGAAGCCCACCCGGCAAAGCCTTTGAGGAACCAGGGCCTGCTCACAACCACAGGAGTGAGCTTGAATGTGAACCTCTGAGCCATAATCAAGTCTTGAGGTAGCTGCAGCACCAGCTGACAGCTGTACTGTAACCTCATGAGAGACGCTGAGCCAGAATCTCCCAGTTAAGCCACTCTCAGATTTTTGACCCTCAGAAACAGCGAGATCATAAGGGAGCCAGTAACTAATACAGTTCCCATGGTCCCATAATGAAATCAAAGTTCCGGAGAAGTCCTAGACGACAATGTCACATCTGGGTATTTCATGACCCTGGCTGGCAGGTTTGACACTGGGGACCAGAAAGTAAAAAACAAGCAAAACAACAACAAAAGTGTAGGGGTTGATGGGAGCTAGAAATCTTGGCTATAAGAGCAAATGGAAAGAAATCTGAATGTCATTTTTTGCTATGAGACAAACAAGGCTTTTGGAACCAGGAAATCAAAGCCAAGGTGAGACCAAGTAAGTTCTCAAGTCCTACAAGCTGAACCAGCCAGGAGCGAGCGCCTCATCTTAGGATGGGAATAGTTTGCTCTGGACTCCAATGAGCCTCACATTGAGTGAGTGTGACTGTCTACCAGAAACCACCGCAGAAAGTTACCAAACACAATCATGTTTAATTACATGTCATGTAGTGCTGGAGACTGTCAAGTCTATTCTTCAAATGTCATTAAGATCTTCATTTTCTACTGTCTTGGTCCATTTTCCACTGCTATCACAACATACCACAGACTGGGTAATTTATAAACAAAGCAGTTGATTTGGCTCATGGTTCTGAAGGCTGGAACATCTAAGAGCAAAGCTCCAGCATCTCACAAGAGTCTCCTACCCCTCATCCTTTGCTCTAGGGCAAGCAAGCCTGAGAGACAGAGGGAAAATGGGGGTGGGATTTATCCTTTGACCAGGAGCTGACTTCCTTGCTAACTAACCCACTCCTGAGATAGTAGCATTAATCCATCCATGTGGGCCGCAGGTCTCACCTCCCAATACCAATACACTGGCAATTACACTTCATCGTGGTTTGGGAGGGGGTACTCAAACCATAGCAGTGGCCTGTCTAGCATTTGGCTCCCTCTAGAACTCTCAGCTCCCTCCTTCCTCCCCATAGACACTTCACTCCCACCAGTTACTCTATACTCTCCTACTTCTGTTTTCCAGACTGGGATCACCAGTCACTTTTTTCTTGACTTCAAGTACTACTGGTTCTCTTAGATTCCGTTTACGGCTCCTGTCATCCATGAAACCTTGACCAACATTCTAGTTTATATCTGTCTTCCCTTTCTCTGCAAGTGTCTGTCACTCGGGATATAAGCCACAAAATTTGGTACTTGGATGTGAATTGTACTATTCAATTATTTTCTCAAATCGTCTTGCCTTCCAAGACTAAGATACAGTTCTTCGGCAGTGTCGAGGTCAATGGCTTCCAAATTCAACCACATGTTAAAATCACCTTCAATGACTTTGAAAAGGTTTCTTTTGAAAAGTATGTATTTCAAGTCCCCACGTTAGAGTTATGGAATCAGAGTGTTGGAGATTTCAGCCCAGGAGAAGCTCAAATTAGCAAGTTCCCCAGACATTTGTGAGGCAGCTAAGCCTGCATCGCCCATAGAGTAATTCCAGGTACATCAGTAGGTGCTCGAGAAGCATTTTGGATAAACAGGAGCGACTCTGCTAACTATCCCACTGCCTCTCTGAGAAGTGATGGCAGAAGCTACAGAAGCAGGAGCACAGACAGCAGACAGTGGGACTCTGTGTAAGAGGGAGTTAGTCATTCCTTGCATAGTCAGAACTAAAACAAGGTAGAGGAATGGATAGATATGTGAAAAGCAAGTATAATACATAGTAACGGTGCAGTCCAGGTGGTACATATGTGTTTTCTTCAAAGTCTTTTAAATTTACCATATGTTTAAAGTTGTTCATGATAAAATACTGGCCAAAAAATGAAAAACAAAATCCTACACTAGATGAGATGCTTCCTTCCTGTCCTTCCTTTTTCCATCTCACTCTTGATATGGCCATTTAAAAATTGTAAAAGGGTTTGAACCGTAGTGCGGGAGTAAAACACAACACCCTGTATGGCAGACCCACGTAGAGTCACTGCTTTGTGTTCAGAGACCCGCCCTCACCCCTGCCCAAGTACCCTGGGTACTTGTGTGTCCACGACCCAGGCCAGCTGAGGCTGGGGTGGACAGCAGCAGCAAGACCTTATCAGGACTGCTATATCTCCATCTCTCTGTGTATATTTATTTCTCTCACTTATGGAATAAATAAACAAACTTAAACAAACACTCTTAAAAGAGGGAGCATTTGGGGCCAGCAGGTGGTGTGGTAGGTAAGGTGCTGGATTCACACAACTGTGGCCGACCACAGTTCAAGTCCTGGACCTAACAGCTTGAAAATCATGCCACGCACATGTGCGTGCATGCCAAAACCCAAGGAAGAGAATGAAGAAGAAGGGATTGTAGCATGGTCGTCACCGCTGGAGAGTGATTTCTCACTTCCTTGCTCACTGTCCTTCTCTGTCTCTCTGGTGAGTGCCTGTGCCATGTGGCAAAAACTGAAGAAAAAAGAAAAGCAGAAAAAGCATTTGTCATCAAGAATATGTCCTTTGGATCTAAGCTTACCTGAGTACTTGATGAAGGAAATATTTTAAACTTGTGAAATATCAACTTTGACATCTGGATTATAACCATCGCTTTAGATGCTTCATTAAAATGGTCAATCTACATAAAATATTTCTAAACAAAAAGGTCAGAATTATTTTTTAAGTATTTCAATGGGCTGAATAAAAGATGTGACAAAGTAAAGACTATGTATTCAAGTTGTTCAATATTATTTTACCAACATCACCTGCCAAAAAAAATGATAAACCATGACAACAGTAGATGTGCTTTAGTAGATAATTAAATTTAATATGATAAATATACTTATGCATTGATCCAAGACTGAATATTTTCTTTTTCTAGGTCAACGAGTGTATCCCCTGGGTCTAAAATAGGCAGTGCTAAGAATGAGCAATCTATCAAAACATCAATATTGTGTGATATCAGATAAATACTGCATCATGATATCGCTGTTCAGCTTGAAGTCCCATTTTAAAAACTGTAAAAGAAGTGTAAGGGGTTCTTCAAGGGAAGTTTGACATATCCCCATGGTCTTGCACTACTGTCTTGATTCTAGTTGTGGGTGGATCGTATTACCAACCTTATTAGGACTGTATTAAGCAGAATTCTCCAAAGAAACAGAACCAATAGGTTATAGACTGATATAGGAAGGTATTTGTTCCAAGGGATCAGATCACACGTGAAGGCAGAGTAGTCCTGGCACCTGCCTCTGCAGGCACATTGATGATGTAGTTCGAGCTCAACACCAAAGGCCTGGGAACCAGGGCAGCCAAGGTGCGGGCTCTGGTCTGGTCTACAGGCCCAGGAAACAGTGCCAACACCCAAGGTCAGGAGAAGATAGCTACCTCAGCTTAAGAAGAGTGACTTTTTCCTTTTAAAAATGTCTTCATTTGGGCTAGTCGGTGGTATGCTATTAAGGTGGGTGGATCCACATGGCCAACTGCATGGTTCAAGTCCCAGACCTGGCAGCTTCAAAAGTAAGGCTGGGTAGTGAGTGTGTTTGTGCCCAAGATCCCAAAAGGAGAGATGGAGGAGAAGAAAATGCAGCATGGCTTTGCCCCTGGGGGTGTGCTTTTTCACTTTCTTTCTACTCTCTCGCTCTCCTCTCTCTGGCAAGAGCACACGCACTCTAGCATTTTTTTAAAGTGCCGTTTAAGAGGCCATTAGACTGAGGGCTCTAGCACAGTAGTTAAAAGAGCCAGACCTCACGAGGTGGAGTGCAATTTGAATCCCTGTCCTGGAGGCTTGACAAACATGCCAGGCTCATTTACACGCATGCCCAGAACCCTGACAGGATGGGAAACAGAGGAAAAGGGATTGCAGTGACCATCCCCCAGTGTAAAGTGCCTTCTCTCTTTTCCCCATCTCTCCCTCTCTCCCTCCCTCCCTCTTTCTCTCTCTCTCTCTCTCTCAAGCACATGTGCCCTTTGCGATTTAAAAACAATTACTACCAGCAGGTGGCATGGTAGCTAAAGGTGCTGGATTCTCATATGACTGACCTCAGTTCAAGTCCCAGCCTGCTTTCTTGCTTTCCCTTTCTCTCTCTGTCTCTCTCTGGTCAAATTAAAAAATAATAATTACAAATGGAATTAAATAAATAAGTAATTCTTTAAAATTAAAAAAAAATGTATGTTATATTTCTTCATCTTCTCAACTTTCAGTGAGATAAGATTTTCTTATCCTCATTTTGCCAAAGAGGAATATAAGGCACCGAGGGGCTGAGTAAGTTGACCACAGTATGAGCCCGCCACAGAGCATCTGCCCTCAGTCAAACTGCTGGCTCCGAGCCCCAGCCACCTAGGGTCAAGGTAGAGGTCAGCTCACAGCTAGGGACAGAGTATTTGTGTTGATGAGTTTGCAACCCCCAGGTCACGAATATCTCAGGCACTCTGTGGTTTGAGAAACTTTCCAGTTTTTGAGAGGAAGCTGTCCTTTAAGGAAGATTTGCCTTTTGTCTGCACCATGGAGCCCCCTCCTCCACACCCACTCCTGGACTGGGTTCAGGCTTCTCATGAATCCTGGTTATTCTGTCCTACCTGAAAATCTGGTTCACCTGAAAATAATCTTATCAGCCCTGTTTCTAAAGTTAGGGCAAACACAAATAGCTGGGTCCTACCTGTTCCCATTTAAATTTGTGATAAGGAACAATGAAAATGTCAATGTTAATAAAGAGACGGAAAACCTCAACTTTTATGTTAAAATATTCAAACATATATGTATATTATGTTTTTCGTAATGCAAGATATTTTGACTCACAAAACCAACAGCCAGGAAAGCTCGAACTTTAAGAAAAGCAAGCATGTATTTGACTGATAAATACCTATATATCTCCTGCAATAACTGCTCTTACTATGAGAAGCTCCAAAGCCGTCATGATTTCGGCTCAGCTTGCTTTGACCCTTGACCTGCAATGCGACAAGGGAACTTAAAATATTCCAAGAACCATAGTAGTGATCCTCAACCACTTTCATCTTAAATACAGGGCTACTTTAAGCTCAAAAATAACGCTTAAGAAAGTGAAGCAAAATGTTCGCCACACACACAGGGCTGCTGGGAGAGCCTCTCAAACCTGAGCTGCATCAAATGAACTGATCTCCTGAGCCCTTCTTCAGGGAGACCAGGCCGTCCATAACGTATAAGAAAACCAATGATGAAATGCATGCAAGAATCTCCCGATGTTCCCATCAAAAAGTTCACATTCATGGTGATAGTGTTCCCTTCCACAGCACCTGCCCCTACTGTCCCAGTTAATTAAAGCATATGCAGTGGCTGTTAGCCTTGGGCAATTCTTTGAATCACGTACAGTGCCAGCGTCCTCTGTGCTCGGAGATGCTGTGCTGACAGTTTTATTTCCCTGATGAACTGAAGTGATTGAGCCAGAGACTGCAAAACAAGCAGTCTTCACCCTGTTGTTCTCCCTACAGTCAGTTATGGGTGAAGATGTAATTACACTCTCGGGCTGGCTCAAAAGTAATTAAGAACCTGCAAGAGGACAGTAGTTAATAGGAATATTGGTTGAAGAGATGACTGGGAAACAGGTCTTGAACAGCATTTCTGGAGCAAATGTTCGTTTATGCTTAAATTGTAGATCGTGCTGTCCCAGATTGGTTTTTGTTTCTTTGCTTGCTTTTTTAAATTTGCCAGATGGTACATATGCTCACCAGAAAGAGAGAGAGAGAAAGCACCCCCAGGGGGGAAGGTCACATTAATCCCTTCTCCATTTCTCCCTCCTCTCAGGATTTGGGGCATGCACACACATGTGCCTGTGTTCTTCAAGCCGCTGGGTCCAGGACTAAAACTATTGGTCATGTAGGATCCAGCCACCTGAATCACCAGGGGCATCCTGGCCCTGTCCCAGTTTTACAGAGGGTTAAACTGAAGACAGAGTTGCATTAGGAAAGTGTGGGAGTTGAGAACCAGCGGTTAGCGTAATGGCTATGTCGCTGGACTCTCACATAGTCGACCGCGGTTCGCGTCCCGGACCTGGTGGCTTAGAACTCACGCTGGGCGTGAGTGCATGCGTGCCCAAGATCCCGAGAGGAGAATGGAGAAGAAGGGATTGCGGCATGACCATCCCCCCTTGGGGG
Organism: Tupaia belangeri chinensis; assembly: GCF_000334495.1. Lineage (NCBI taxonomy): Eukaryota > Metazoa > Chordata > Mammalia > Scandentia > Tupaiidae > Tupaia > Tupaia belangeri. The sequence continues at coordinate 802,893 of NW_006203686.1, forward strand.
TGATTTCTCACTTTCTGTCTCTCTGTCTCTCTCTGTCTGTCTGGCGAGTGCACGTGCCCTATAGCAAAAAAAAACTCTCAAAAAAAAAAAAAAAAAGGAAAGTGTGGGAGGCAGGGGAGGGGGTACAGAAAGAAAGGAGTCAGAAAGTGAGAGCTGCTGATGACCAGAATTCTCAGAATTCGTTGTCATCAAGGAGTTGGCAGTATATCAGGATAGCAAGCTTCCCAAGTCAAGTCTGTCTCCAAAACTGAAGAAGAAAGTCAGAAAAGATCACATTTGAAAATGAATTTAAGAATGAGGGACCAGCAGATGGCATAGTGGTTATGTCACTGGACTCCCACATGGCCAACCACAGTCCGAATTCCAGACCCTGTGACTTGAAACTCATGCCAGGTGTGTGTGAGTGTGTGTGTGTATGCCCACAGTCCTGGGAGATAATGGAGTAGAAAGAACTGTGGCATAGCCATCCACCCAGGGTGGGGGGGTGATTTCTCACTTTCCTTCTCATTATGTCTGTCTCTCTCTCTCTCTCTGGTGAGTGCACGTGCCCTATGGCAAAAACCTCTTTAAGAAAAATGAAAAAGCAGAGAGTGAGAGAGAGACGAGAGAACTACAGGAAGAGAAAGCACTAAATCAACCTTTACTTAAAAGGAACCAAGTTAGAGATGCTTTGTAAGTATGTCACGAATGAGATTAATATAATTTCCAATTCTGAGTAGGAATACTAAACAATAACCAAGCTAACTTGAGTCCCAATGATCTTGGCTATAGCATACCTAAGTATTGTGGACTAATTTAAACCAATCAGCTGTTAGGTTCTTTTAGTTACAGTTGGGTAGTCTTTGTGGTAAGCATTGGTGCTATTTATGAATATTCAGATTACCATCTTCTGGAACACATGGTCAAATTGTACTTCCTGGCACTCTTGTTGCAAGATGCCTCATGTGACCAGCCCTAGCCAATGAGTTGTGAGAGATCTCAAGGGCCAGCCCCTCACCTACCAGGACTCACTCATGTACGCTGTGAGCAGTCACAGCGTGGTTGGCCCACTAGCCTAGGCTGCACAGGGCAGTCAGCCATGATGCAGAGTAGAGCCTCCAACTGTCCAACAGCAGATGTGTAATGTGAGTGAGAACATGGCATTAAACTATAGCAAAACCTAGCCCAGGGGTCCTCAAAGAGTGTTCCTCCACCAGCAGCCCCATCACCTAGGATCTCATGAGCCATGCAAATTCTCAGCCTCCCACCTAAGATGCACTGAGTCAGGAACTCAAGGGTGGGGCTTGGCCACCTATGTTTTATTTTTTGGTTTTTGAAGAATTATTTTATTTAACTACTTATTTGTTCATTTATTTATTTTTACATTTGACCAGAGAGGGACAGAGTGAGAGAGAAAGTGAAAAAATAAGCCAACAGGTTCAGGACTCAAACCATGGTTGGCCATGTGGGAGTCTAGCACCCTTAACCACCATGCCACCTGCCGGCCCCCAGACACCTATGTTTTAAACAACACTTCCAGGTGTTACACTGATGTGCCAAGCAAGGACACTGATCCATAATCCATTCTCCAGACACAGGGCTACATGGTTTTCCCAACTCCAGGAGAAAGAAAGCAAGTCCTAGCCCAATATCTGACCAATGTAGAAATATTTGCTAGCAAGCAGGCACCAAATAGTCATTAGACCAATTGACACAGCTCAATAAATTCTTTTTTCTGGCACTCTGTCCAGCTCCGTGCATAAATGCTTCACTGTCATTCAGACTAAAGGATAATTTGTAGACAGGACCAACCAGGTCCTGGTGAGGTGTCGGCATCCGTCAAAAAGAAGAGTGATGAAGAGTATTGGGGCTGTAGACACTGACCACTACACTGACTGCACCAGCCCCTGGGCTTCTGGGTCCCATATATGAACGCACTGGGACCCATCCAATGTTACCAGATAGTCACTGACCTCAAAAATCACCTACTTCAGGGCCAGCGGGTGGTGTAGTTGTTAAGGTGCAGGACTCTCATGTGGTCAACCACTGTTGAAGTCCTGGACCCTGCAGTTTGAAACACTCCAGGTACATGTGCATGCATGCCCCAAATCCCAACAGGGGAAGGGATTGCAGTGTGGCCATCCCTCTTTGGGGGTGATTTCTCACTTTCTCTCTCACTCTCTTTCCAGAGAGTGCATGTACACTATAGCAAAAATCTCACAGAAACAAAAACAAAAATCACCTACTTCACCACTGAAAAATGTTTGCCTACATCCCAGTTGTTCATTAACAAATCTCTTAGTGTAACATGATTTCAAGGTACTTGAAAAAGTGATAGAGGAAGAATTAGTTCCCCGTTGTGGTATTTCAAATGCTAACTATTCATCCTAGAATGCTAACTGCTCACCTCTGATTGTGGCACACCAACTGTCCCTAGGGTGTAGACAAAAGATCAAAACACGTTCAACCCATAATTGACACATAGGAAGTTATAGTTTCCAGGAATTATAGTGAGAGGACAGAGTCCAAATCTGTCACGGTGTCAAACTCAAGAACTATTCAGAAAAACAGTTGTTTTACATATATATATATTTTTTTTTTGGAGAGGTTTTTGCTATAGGGCACATGCACTCACCAGAAAGACAGAGAGAGACAGAGACAGAAAGCGAGAAATCACCCCCCCCAGGGGGGATGACCATGCCGCAATCCCTTCTCTTCCATTCTCCTCTCCGGATCTTGGGCACGCACGCACACGTGCCCGGTGTGAGTTTAAGTCACCGGGTCTAAGACTCAAACTGTGGTGGACTACATGGGAGTCCAGCGACATAGCCATTATGCTAAATGCTGGCCCCCAGAAAAACAGTTTTAATAGCCAGTGCTGCCTATCCTGGCAGAACCATCTGTAGAGCACAGGGACAATGTAACGAGCTAGTGTAGTTTGTCGCCACGCCCCCCACGGTAATTCCAGGCTCACCAAGGAAGCATCTGCTGTCTGGCCTCCTCACAAGGGCATCCGAAGAGATAAGCAGTTCCAGTTACCCTACCAGACATCTTAAGGTCATTGATTTAAAACCGCCACTCCCGTTTTTGGAGCGATGCATGGGAAGTGTCTGCTAGACTTACCAGCTTGATCAGAGCCTCTGTGTACTTCAGTGTATTCAAAACAATGCAATATCGGGGTTCCTTACAATGAGCCTAAGTTACCCATACAGCACTAGATGGAGGTTTGCATGAAATTTCAGTAACGCAGAGAAGCATTAAATAAAAATTGTTTGGGACTAAACTCTTGCTCTAGGCCTCAATAATTTAGACCAAAAATGGAGTCACTTATGCTAAAATATCACATCATGAGGTCGAACCTTTATAAAGAAGCTGATAGACTTCACTTCAAAATCGACTAGTTTTTTTGTTTTGTTTTGTTTTTTTGTGAAAACAGGAAATTTCAGTCTACATGAGTTAGTGCTATAAGAAAATTTAAAAAACACTTCATGGGCACCTGAAGTAGCATAAGATGTTACCTAGATTCATGGGGCCTTTTTCCTTCATGAACACCGTTATGGCCCAAATCCTCTCCTCCTTTACCTTCCATCGGTCATGACTATTAGCTATAACTATCAAATGTTTCAGTTACAATGTGCCAGACCCATTGTCTCCACACTCTACTTAAAATTAAGCCAAGTGGGACCAGCAGTTAGCGTAATGGCTACGTCGCTGGACTCCCACGTAGTCGACTGCAGTTCGCATCCCGGACCCGGTGGCTTAAACTCACGCTGGGCGCGTGTGCGTGCGTGCCCAAGATCCCGAGAGGAGAATGGAGGAGAAGGGATTGCGGCGTGGCCATCCCCCTGGGGGGGTGATTTCTCGCTTTCTGTCTCTCTGTCTCTCTCTCTCTCTGTCTGGCGAGCGCAAGTGTCCTATAGCAAAAACCTCTCCAAAGAAAAAAAAAAAAGAAAATACTATTAAATTAGTTTTATACCAATTAGTGATACTGAGAAATCGGAACTCCTTTTTTTTTGAAGAGTTACAAAGATTGTGGAAATCCCAACACCAAGGACAAGAGCATCCTCAATTCATCATCTCCTTTGTGGTGTTGCCTGCACTGCACAGAGTTTCAAAGAGCAGCGTCGCATGTGCATGCATGCCCAAGATCCCGAGAGGAGAATGGAGGAGAAGGGATTGCGGCGTGACCATCCCTCCTGGGGGGGGGTGATTTCTCGCTTTCTGTCTTTCTGTCTCTCTCTGTCTGTCTGACGAGCGCACACACCCTATAGCAAAAACCTCTCCATAAATAAATAAATAAATAAATAAAATAATCCTGAGTGTCCTCAATGTAGAAAAAAATTTTTCTCATTCAAAAAAAAAAAAAAAAAAGAGTCTCTGAGGGGCTCTCGGTTGGCTCTCGGTATGGCAGATGACTACAGGGTCACATGCAGAAGACACCTCTCCTGGAGTACAGAAAACAGTGGAAAACCAGAAGAGAGAGTTATTAGAAGGCGAGTAGCGTAGTGCTTAAGGCACTGAACTCCCAAATAACTGACCATGGATCGAGTTCCAGACCCAGCAGCTTGAAACTCACACTGGGCGCGTGTGCATGCATGCATGCCCAAAATTCCAGGAGGAGAATGGAGAAGAAATTGCAGCATAGCCATCTCCCCTTGGAAGTGATTTCTCACTTTCTTTCTCTGTCTTTTTCTGTCTCTCTGGTGAGCACACGTACTCTATAACAAAAATCTCTCTCGAAAAAGAAAAAAAAAAAAAAAGAAGGCTGTAGAATCTCTCCTAGAAGATCCTCATAGCATCAACATAGTAGGAAAATATACCTTGGTTAGTATCTTGACTTATTCTGGAAGGGTCTGGTGTACATCTAACCAGCAGCAACCTGATATTCCCGCAGGTTGGGTCCAGTGGCACACAGTTTTCTCTGGCTTGCTCAGCAATTATTGTTTAAAAAAAAAAAAAAAAAAAAAACTTAGATATCTTTGGAAAGGGAATGGCAGATGTCGCAGTCTAGAGTAAGATTCAGGGGACATAACTGCAAGAAGAGCTTTGCAAGTGTGACCTTACAGTGGACACTGTTTTTCTAAAATTAACCCAAGTTTTACATGAATCTTACCAGCATATTCTATGTGAGCATTTGAGTTTGTAAACTTAAAACATTACGTTTTCCTTACATTTACTCTATGAAATCATTAGCATCCTGTGGGGCATTTGGGCCATTGTTATAGGAACAATCTTATCAAGTGTCAGGAGGTACGAGGAATTTAAAGAAGCATAAAACATCAGTCCTCTCCCCTGGAGGGTTCACTTTTTTCAAAGAAATAATAAAAAGATAATCAGCAAAAGATTTTAAGAGACATTTCACCAGCCAAGGTATACACTGAAGAGAAGTTCAACATTTGGCATTACAGAAAAGCAAATAAAAACCATAATGAAATACCACTCCATACCCTGGAGAATGGCTATAATAAAAAAGACAATAACTAACGTTGTTGAGAAGGATGCAGAGAAATTGGAGCCCTCATGATGCAACTGGGATACAAATGTTTACAAATGCTACTTTGAAAACAGTTACATTGTTTCATAAAAGTTAAACATATGGGCCAGCCTGTGACCTGGAGGTTAAGGTAGCTGGATCCCACATTGTAGACCACATGGTCCAAGTCCTGGACCCATTAGCTTGATAAACACCCTGGGCATGTGTGCATGTGTGCCCCAAATCCTGACAGAATGGAGAAATGGAGGACAAGGAAGACAAGGAATTATGGTATGACAATATCCCATTGGGGAGCGCTGTCTCCCTCTCCCATTCACTTTGTCTCTCTTTCTTGGGCAAGGGCACACTCCCTCTGGCGATAAAGTAAAAAAAAAAAAAAAAGAAAGAAAGAAAGAGAAAGAAGAAAGAAAGGAAGGAAGAGAAAGAAAGAGAAAGAAAGAAAAAAGAAAGAAAGAGAAGAAAGAAAGGAAGGAAGAGAAAGAAAAGAAAGAAAGAAAGAAAGAAAGAAAGAAAGAAAGAAAGAAAGAAAGAAAGAAAGAAAGAAAGAAAGAAAGAAAGAAAGAAAGAAAGAAAGAAGAGAAAGAGAAAGAAAGAAAGAAAAAGAGAGAAAAAGAAAGAAAGAAAAAGAAAAAAAAGAATTTATCTAAGAGAAGGAAATAAAAATATATGTTGTGAATGCGCATAGCAGCATTATTTGTAAGAATCACATGGGAACAATCCAAATGACCACCAACTAGTAAATGAATAAGCAAAATGTGGTATATCCATACAGTGGAACACTGTTCAAGCACATTAAGTAAATGCAGTATTAATATGTACTGTAACACAGAGGAACCTCAAAAACGTACGCTAGGGCCAGTCATGGAACGGTCAATAGGACAGCTGGATCCCACAAGGCTGTCCATGCAGTTCAAGGCCCAGACCAGCAGTCTGAGAAACACACTGGGCACATGGTGCATGTGAGCCCAAAATCCCGAGAGGAGAATTAGAGAAGAAGGGATTGCAGTGTGGTCATCCCCCCAAAGGGTGTTCTCTCACTTTCCATCTCCCTCTCTCTATCTCCCCAGGGAGCACAAGTGCCCTATAGTAAATTTAAAGACATGTATATACATGCTAAGTGAAAGAATTCAGTCACAAAAGACCACGGACCTGTGGCTCCATTTACGTGGAAGTCTAGAACAGGCAGATCTATAGAGATGAAAGCAGATCGCTGGTTGCCTTGGGCTGTGGTGGGAGCAGAGAGTGAGCACAAATGATCGCACAGGATCTTGGGGGAATATTAAAAATGCTTGAAAATTAGATTGTGATGAGGTGATGTGACTTCACAGATTTATTAAAAACCATACTTATGTACTCAAAAGGAATTAGTATCATGGGATTGTAAAATTACACCTCAATAAAGCTATCTTTTAAAAGCCTAGTAACATTATAAAACCTAATAAATGTCAAACCAATGGGGAATAAGTGGTCTCTAAATGTTTAATGTCATGTTTTCTTGCACCCTTCATTGAACATGTGTTTATACTAGGTACCAGCAGATGGTGTAATGGTTACTTCATGGGACTCCCACATAGTCGACTGCAGTTCGAATCCTGGAGCCAGTAGTTTAAACCTACACATGTGCATGCATGCCCAAAATCCAGAGAGGAGAAAAAAGAAGAAGAGATTCCAGTGTGGCCATCCTCCCTCGGAAGAGTTGGGGGTGATTTCTTACTTTCTGTCTTTCTGTTTCTTTCTGTCACTCTGGCAAGCACACATACCCTATAGCAAAAATCTCTCAAAAAAAGTGTTTATGCTCAAATAATATGAATTAATGTATTAGTATATTATATATAGTATAAAATAGAGATTTCAAACGTATAAATAATTTTTAAGAATTATTTTAACTTTATTATCATTGTTATTTCCAGTTTGATCAGAAAGAGAAAGAGAAAAGAGGAGGGAGGGAAAGTGAGAAAGCAAGCCACCAGGTCCACAACTTGAACCATGGTCAGCCACGTGGGAGTTCAACACCTCTAATCACCACACCAACTACTGGTCCCAAATAAATAATTCTTAATAAGAAATTACGAATTTGGAACTGGCCCCACAGTCTAGATGAACCAACCAGAGTTTGAATTCCAGTTCTGGCAGCTTAGAAAAACATGTCCAGGTACATGTGCACGCATGCTCAGAATCCCGACAGGATGGAGGAATGATAGAGAAGGGATTGGACATGATCATGTCCCATTGGGGGGTACTTGCTCCCTCTCCCTTTCCCTCTCTCTGTGTGTCCCTCTGCTCTCTCTGGTGAGATCACACACCCTCTAGCAATTTTTAAAAAATGGAAATTATTGATTCGGTCACAAGGTTTTTAAGGATAAAGGAATAAAAGGATTAGAATTAGTGAACATCAGGACTCCAGAATAATAAAGATGAGAAGGTGAGAAGTTGCCCAAATCAACCAGGTGTTATTAAGGACAAGGCCACCTATGCCTCCTAAACCCTCCAAGCTTCCAGCAGATCAGAAGTCACGTTCAAAGTGACTCAGAGCATGCCTGATGAGAGATGGACATCAGTCAGAACAAGGCCAGCTGTTGTGAGGATGGCACATAATCAGGACTGCAGATACCGTTGCTAAACAGGAGAGCTCAAAACAAGAGGACAGAGAAAGAAAACCTGGAGGAAAGATTTGTATCAAGATGGAGCTTCTTGCACAATATGATCTGCTTCCAGGTGGGTTGGATTGAGCCACATTGCTCTGTCTCACCACCTCCTGTGGCCAAAAGGTTAATTATAAGATTGTGCCAGGTTTAGATGTAATTATAATGGCTATGAAAACTAAAAATTTGCTATATCCATTGGTGTTTTTCCTTAACCTTTTTCCTTGAAGTTCCACGTTACAAAAATAATACTTCATGTTGGCTTTGATATTTACAATGTGAAACTTGCAGGAAATTATAAACAATTCATAAATGAATATAACCAAGACAGAGGGGTTCTTGTTACTGAGTTTAAGAGACAAAGTTGGGCAGAGAAATTAGGGCCAGTTCCTAAAAGGCCTTAGAACAACGTTACGCATTTGGACTTTTTCTACATAGCCATCATGGGGACTATTTAATGTTTTTAAGCAGAGCAACCTGAGCTAAGTGGCTTTTGGAGGGATTAACAAAGTGCCACACACAGTGTGGGAAGGGACGAAAGACAATATTCTCACTGGCAGGAATTCTAAGAGAATACTGAGCTGATGTAGGCTGGCCCTCAGGGCCTGCCCGAGAGGACGGCAATGAAAGCAGAATGGAGGACTACAGCAGAAAGTGAAGAATCACAGAGGGCCCATGATGTGATCTGCAGCTCTCCACACCAGACAAGAGAACAAGCTCAACTGCAGTGCATAAAGATAAGCTAGCACTCTCCCTGATTTACCTGGGCTACGTGTGTGGCCGGGTGCTCTGGAGCAGGTCCAAGCCCAGGGCTGCTCCCTCCTCTCTGGTCCATGGAGTCTGCACCTGCCCTGTCTGCTTCACTGCTTCTCAGTAGCACTTTTACAGAGGCGGAGGAAAATGCTGAAGAATATGTCCCTAGTCTTTTGTTGCTGTCTTTTTTTTTTTTTTCTTTTAACTTGTCAGATGGCACGTATGCTCTCCAGAAAGATTCAGGGAGACTGAGAGAGAGGGAGAAAGTATCCCCATGGGGCATTACCATGCTACAGGTTTTTCTCCAATTCTCCATCTTGTTGAGATTTCAGGCATGCATGAACACATGTTTGGAGTTTTTCAAGCTGCGAGGTCCAGGATTCAAACTACATAGTCAAGTGGAATCCAGCTTCCTTAACCATTAGGCCATGGGGCCAGCCCACTAGTTCTTTTTAAGTGATAAATAAAATTGTGTTACTTTGGAAAACCATTTTTCTCTCCCTCCGTATGTGAGAGATGTTGTAAGGAAGACTCAAGTAAAACTAAAAGATCCATAAAATGCACATGCAGTCACTTCAACTTGAGTGTATTGTTTAGAATTGTCTTCCTAATACCTACTTATTCTTCACATGCATGAGAGCTATATCTAGGAAGACCAAAATAGATGCAATAATCCCTACATCTTTTATTTCTTTCTTTTTTCTTTTTTTTTTTTTTGAGAGAGGTTTTTGCTATAGGGCCTGTGCACTCACCAGACCGATAGACAGAGAGATAGAAAGCGAGAAATCACCCCCCAGGGGGGATGTCCACGCCACAATCCCTTCTCCTCCATTCTCCTCTCTGGATCTTGGGCACGCACACACACGTGCCCGGCGTGAGTTTAAGCCACTGGGTCCAGGACTCAAACCACGGTCAACTATGTGGAAGTCCAGCGACATAGCCATTACGCTAACTGCTGGTCCCCATCTTTTCTTTCTTTAAGGGAAAAAGATTTCTATCCTTGTATTCTGTTGTTATTATGGAATCATTCTGGGGAAAATGCACTTGGAAGCCTGTCTTGTGTTCCATTTTCTTATTTGAATGTATAAAAAAACTAACAGGTCTGAATTTTGTTAATGAGCCAAACTCAGAAAACAAACATAAAGGATACTGTTTTCTGTATTACCTGGAAATAAAATTTTTAAATTTAAGTTAAAAAGCATCTGCCAGCTTTTCTATCTCCTCTATTCTATCTCCCAACACTTATGAATTCTCAGATTAGTGATGATACGTCAAAGCGCAGTCTAACTGTACACCTTGACTTTCTCCAAGTAGTCATAGTTGCCAGACATCTGGATTCTCATAGCATCTATTCTTAAGATCACAACTCTAAAGGTTGACTTCATTTTCACTTCCTTTATGAAATCCCCTTGCTACCATTCAAATCTTTTCCCCAGAGTTCAAGTGTTGAAAGTAAAATCCCTAATGCAACAGTGCGGAGAGGTAAGACCTCACAGAGGCAAGTAGGTCATGAATGGATTAATATGGCTATTGCAGAAGTGAGCTCATTATCAAGAGAGAGGATGTGCTATAAGCAAGGTTGACCCCTCTTGCTCGCTTTTTCTCTCACACACATTCTCCTGCCCCTTCAGCTTCTGCCACGGATGACGCAGCTAGACGTCCTCATCAGATGCAGCCCCAAGATCTTGGACTTCCCTCACTCCAGAACTGTGAGACAAACCCATTTCTCTTTATTATAAGTTACCTGGCCTCAAGAATCCTGCTAGAGCAGCATAAAATGAATTAAGACACCTTTCTCTGTGGGTCTAAAGAAACTTCCTCCTGTTCTACAGATCAAGAGCCAAAGTCACTCATTCTAGTTATTAATCAGGTCATTATTTAGCTTCCCTTATTTGGAATGGGCAAAGCAGCCCCTTTTGAACAGTGTGTAACATTCATAGCAAGAAAATTGAAATTTTGGTACATGCCCAAATAAATAAACATTTCTTTAATGTTTTGGATAACAATAAAATAGAAAATCGTATATGTTGGTCTTTATATCATGATTATTCTAGACTAGTTCAAGGCAGAAATTTAAATTCAAGCCTTGAAACTGTCTTTCTCATAGGAAAGTTAGCCATCTTCCTCCTTGAATAGTCTCCTTCTGATCTTAGTGAAAAATGGATGGGGTGCCGCTTTCTGGTAGCATCGTCACCATACTTCAGAGTGTCCTTGAAAAGGGAATCTCAAAAGTCAGCCGATCCAAAACGGGCTGAGTTCTGATGGTTTGGCTCTGAACCTTAGAGATGCACCAAAGCCACGTGGCAAAGTAGTTATAAATTAAGGCTCACGATATCTGCACGTTGTGGTCAAAAGTCTCTAAAAAAGGTAAAAATGAGAAGATAGTTTATTGGATGAACACACTGAGGTAGATGACGCAAAGGAGAAATATACAGACAGAAAAAAGATAGATAGATGGAAGGATATGTAGCTGGGAAGACAAATTCGGAGACATGTTAACTATTTGTTAAATCTAGCTGAAGTTGAGATGAGATGAAAGGTGGGAGACAGGGCCAACTCTGAGGACAAAACTTCACAGGAAAAGAGATTGAGACGGGAGACAGAGAGAGGAAAGTGGGAACCAGGCCAACCATGATAACAAAACTTCACAGGGAAAAAGAAACTGTAAAGACCCTGCCTACCACGATCTGTAGCAGCTTCATGGCTGAGCATGCGCACTGGCGCGGTGGAGGACCAAAAGTAAACGTCGCTGCATTAGCGTGCTAGGAAACAGCCGCAGGAGGGGATCTTAAATGCTAACAACACACACGTCCTGTGTTCAAGCATGTTCAGCTAGAAAGCATACACACAAATGAGCACCCTACAGGAGTCCTCAGGACTACTGCTAGGCCTAAAATCCAACCCCTTTATTGAATGCATGGAAGTCTCCTATGAAGGGAGATGCCCAAAGGCACTCAGAGCTGTGGCCTGGTACGAGCTGGAGCGCTCTGCTCTGCCCGCGCCATGTACCCTCACCATTCCTCGCTCAATTCTTCCCTGCACTGAAATCAAGAACCTGAGAAACCCTCATGCCAGTGACAGACGCATGAGTGTTTATTGAGCTATTCATTCGATTTCTTCCATATCTTCGACATTTTTCCTACTAAAAGTGGCAAAAACAAACAAACATTCACATAAATAAACCAAAGACATCCTCAGACCCAGGGTCTTTTCTCCTCTCAAAATTACTCATGCTTTCCTGTCTATCGCCTTACACTGCCTCGTCTCTTCTCAGACAGCAGGGAAACGATCTTTAAAGTGGACGCTTTCAGAAAGCTGCTCTCTCAAATTACAATAAAACTGTTTAGTAATCAGGGCCAGCAGGTGGCATAGTGGTTGAGGCACTGGACTCGAATGTAGTCAACCACAATTCGAGTCCCAGACCTGGCAGCGTGAAACTCATGCCAGGCACCTGTGTGTGTTTGCTCAAAAATCCCAAGAAGAGAATGGAGTAGAAAGGATTGCAGCATGGCCATCCTCTTGCAGAGTGATTTCTCACTTTCTTCTTCTCTGTGTCTCTGGTGAGTGTGCACGCTCTATAGCAAAATCGTTAAAAAATAAATAAATAAAAACTGTTTAGTAATCAACTATGAGTCATACTAAAATGTGGGCTCCCTTTTATTTGTTGCCGCTTGAAATTTCCATCCCGCGCTTCCTTCTACACTCTTTACTGCTGAGTGTACAACTCAAGCCTCTCTTTTCCACCTTATAAAAAGACATATGGGGACCGGCAGGTGGTGCGGTGGTTAGGGCGCTGGATTCCCATATGGTTCGAGTCCCAGACCTGGCAGCTTGCTTTGTCACTTTCTCTTTCTTTCTCTCTGTGTCTCTCTCTGCTCAAATTAAACAGCAAATAATAATGACAAATAAAATTAAGTAAATAATTTTTAATAAAAGAAGACCTGTGTGCCTGTACATACACGGACACACCCGGACACACCGGGACACAGACTCAGTGTGTAGAAACTCAGAGCTCAGCTGCCTGCTAGAATCAAAGAGCAAGGCAAGGAAACAGACAGCACAAGTACCCTAAGACCAACTCCTAGGAAGGAATCGCGAATTCACTGACCTCTCCCTGGGGAAAAGTAAATTGTGTCATTCTCAGACATTCACATAATTAAATTAATGTGAAATGAAAACCAAAATGAAATATTCCTCTTGATGGTATGTTAAAAATAGTTCACTTAAGTATTCCATGTCTGAGTGGCTGCCTCTGCACCACATTATGAAGAGATTTAAAAGATACATTTCAACGCAGACCACAGGTTGGGTGGTTATCAGGCTAGCATGCTGCACACAAGCATAGTGCCTCAGGAAGGAGCCCGTGGTCTCAGGGCAGAGGAAAGCACACATCGTCTGGTTTTGCCACAGGCAGTACAATGATGTTGGTGTTCCTCCTTCGGTTGGCGTTATGCATGCTTGTCTTTAATTCATGAAAGGCTAGGAGGGGGCCTGTTTCAGGAAGTGAGAGCCTGAATTTGACAGACGTATAATCTCATCCAGAATGACAAGTGCCGAGTTCCTACCCCACGAGCATTCGTTTTAACAATTGGCAATGCTTTTCCACGTGCATGCCAAAGCACTCTAGACAGAACGAACAGTAGCAGGCTGGTCATCTGCCTTACAGCATTTTCCTCTAAAAACAGATCTATAACCAAATGTAAGAAAATATATGCCCTAAGCCCTGAAACAAAAACGTGAATGCAAACTATGTGGGAGTAATGTTCTCCCTGGGCAGAAAGGTATAAATTTCCTTTGCATATGGAAATCAAGGTTGCTTTGCTTCCCTGTACAACAGTATGCTAAAATAAGGTTAACAACCAGGCCAGCCAGTGCCTTGGTGGTTAAGGAGCTGGATCTCACATGGCCAACTTCACGGTTCAAGTCCTGGACTCGGTGGCCTGGAAAAATAAAAATCAGTGCCTGTATGTGCGTGGCCAAAATCCCAGGATGAGAATGGACGGGAAGGGATTGTGGCATGGCCATCCCTCCTGGGGAGGGGAAGTGATTTCTCACTTTTCTTGTCTCGCTCTGGCAAGTATATATGCCTATATCAAAACTTAAAACAAACAAACAAAAACCCAGGTTAACAACCTTGTTGACCTGAGTTCTACCAGGGTAGGAGGCCACAGTGACAGACACTGGCCTCCAACAACAGTAGAGGATGTGGAGATGGAGGAGGAGCGTGAAGGAGCAAAGGGCTTAGAGCAGGGATCAGGAAATTCTTCCTGTGTATGGGGCAGACAGTAAATATTTTAGGCCCTGAGGTCCATATGGTCTTTGCTGCAACTACTCCACTCTCCCGGTAGTGTGTGAAAGTTGTCATAACTCACAGACCATCTAAAAATGAAGGGGCACGACCATGTTACAATCAAACTGTTCTTATCCACAGACATTGAAACTTACATAATTGTCATGTCTCACAAAATAGTATTCACTTAAAAATTTAAAAATTCACAAAAATCTTTCTTTTTTTAAACAAAAAGCATTCTTTTATTTAAAGTTATTTGTTTGTTCTTTTGTTTGTTTGTTTTAATTTGACCAGAGAGGGACAGGGTGAGAGAAAGAGGGGGTGGGGGTGAACAAGTAAGCCCCCAAGTCTGGGACTCAAACCCTGGTCAGCCATGTGGGAGTCCAGTACCCTGAACCACCATGCCACCTGCCAGTCCCCAAAAACCATTCTCTACTCACCAACTGTACAATAGCAGGCAACAATCCAAAACTCTTTCAAATAAAAGGCATTATTAAATATACATTTCCCAATATTTTCCCATATTTTCACCCAAATCTTCATTATGGCAGTATTTTAACTTTTATGAAAAAAATAAAGATTTTGACCTTTTTTTTTCTGCTTATTCTGCTATACATGCCATATATGTATATATTTTTCTTTTTCTTTTTAGAATTTACTACACAGTTCATGTGCTCACCAGAGAGAGAGAGAGAGAAAGAGAGAGTAAGAAAGCACCTTCCAGGCATGGAGTCATGCCACAGTCTTCTCTCCTTCATTCTTGCTTATGTGCCCTGTGGGTTTTTAAGCCACTGGGTCTGGAACCCGAATCACACATTCGGCCACGTGGAATCCAGCCGCCTTAACCACAATGCCACTAACTGGCTCCGTGTCAGACATTATTTTTTGCCGCAATTTAAAACTACTAATTAGGACAAATGAGAAGTGCGTGGTTTCACCTTATTCATAGTTTCACTTAGATGAGAGCTTCTCAAATGTGAACACACAACAGAATCACCCGGTTGGCTTGTCGCAACAGAGATTACAGGACCCCAGTCCCAGAGATTCTGATTCAGTAGGTCTGAGCGGGACCCATGAGCCTGCATTTCCAACAGCTCCCCAGTGGTGCTGAGGCTGCAGATATACTGACTATATTAATAAATATTAATTCATTCAATTACGTTGTTTGGTAAATATTTTAAAATAGTGTGTAACAATCTAAAAAAAATTTTTTAAACAGATTTGGACTAAAGCCCAAGATATTTGAGGAGAGTCAGCTCTTGGAGATGATTTATGCGATGCTAAACGTCACAGACTTTCCGGTACACAGCATTTTCACATTGCAGGTGCTTCCTAAATATTTGCAGAAGAGAAAGGAAGTCAGGAGTGACAGAGAGGGCTTGGGGCCTCCCCTAGTTCAATAAAGATAGTGAATGAAGCTACTGATATTTGAGATCAGGCATATTTTAATCTGGTCTAGCATAACCATGTGAATAAACCTAAACTGCAGTTGGCAAATACTGTTTTTCCTTCATGTGAGCCTTACTCCAACTCAAAAATATTGCCAAAGAGCCTTGTCACACTGTTTAAAACACCACGAAATGCTCAGATAACAACTGTGACTGAGATTTCCTGTTCACTATCTTCCCCTTGGCCCTTGACTCGTCCCCAAAACACATCCACATACTTCCATGGAGTCCCACGTCATCCGGGCTTGCATTTGAAGGGAGTTTCTTTTACACGACAGTGTTGCATCTAAAACTACACCAAACGACTACCAAGAGGCATTCTCCTTCCAAAAAGCACACTCCCTTATCTTTGACATACATATTGTTTACACAAATACATTTGACTGTTTTAGAAATATTCTCACCCCTGGTGACAATGAGATGGCAAGGAAGAATTGGTTTAAAATGTACTAGCAGAGGCCAGCAGGTGGCATTGAGGTTAGGCACTGGATCCCACATGGGCAGGACTATGCAGATCAGGTCCCGGAACTGGTGTCTTGAAAATCACTCTGGATGCATGTGCTTGTCTGCTTAAAATCCAGAAAGGAATGATTTCTCATTTTCCCCCTCTATCTCGCTGTCTGTCTTTCTCTGGGAAGTGCACATGTCTTATAACAAAAACCTTAAAACAAACAAACAAAGTACTAGCAAACCCTACCTATTTATTTGTTGTCTTTTCCTCCTTTGGCCTGCTGTTTATTCTAGTTAGTAGTGCACATTTTATGACTGATAAAGTAGTTTTACTTTGTCAGTTACCAATCTATTATCTTTCATAGAAATTGATGGGAACTCAGAAAAACAAAAACAGCCTAACGTTCTAATGCACCATTAAGCCCCAGATGCCAATTTATTTTAAAGGGAGTATGGTTGCCAGTCACTTTGTATAAAGCAATGGACCTGCAGTGCAATACTTGGATATGACGAAAAGAAAAGTAATTGCAATTTCCACTATCTCATATTGTTTGGGCCAGATCGAACTGTTTTGTTATCCCCAGGAGAGATTTCATTAAAAAGAGCTTGCATCGTATAAACACAAATAAACAGCTTTCCCTTCAGAGCTGATTCACTCTGACAAAGAAGCATGAAAAAGCCTATCCCTGGTGCCTTGTGCATAGACACCCAGGTATGTTTGGTCAAACACGTCAATGGATGGGGCACCCATTATCAATCTCAGCCTAGTACAATTCTAGGTCAAGTAAATTAACTTTTCCGCCATGTGGGCAAGACTTATTTCGGTAAGTAATGAGTAGCTTGAAAGAGTTTAGTTCCCTCCAAGTTCTGTTGGTTAATCCATGGAATTGCAGAGTTCTTTAGAGTTGGAAATATTTCATCTAAAAGGGAGCTGACATAAATGATGTAGGTATTGATGTGATGGCACTCCAAAAAGGACATGAAGAAATAGAATTAAAGTACAAGTTTATTTTGGTGCAAGAATTTTTGAAATTCAGGCCTGGTTGTATGGTTTGCATGTTATATGAGTTTTTTGAAGATGAGTCATGTAAGTAATCAGATGTTCCAGGTAAACTGATCCAAAGTTCTCTTGGGGATTGGTTTTCCTCAGAAGCTGCCTAACGCCTCTTAAGGAACCACCGCAATCCAAATTATTTCACACCCATCCGTGTGCTGCTCTCATGTGGCAACGTTTTGACCCCTGCTTGTCACCACTTAGCTCCTAACTTCACCTCAATTCAACTGCAGTATCCATTTAGTAAGGAGCCTCTTGCATTCCCTTTACAGGCTTCTCAAATGAAATGTGACTAGAACAAACATGACTTCAATGAAGATGGCTTTTTTTAAAGTTTATTTATTTCCTCTAAGAACAATAGAGACCAAGAAAGAGAGAGAGGCAGCACCCCAACAGGGTGTTGGAGCCATAGTCCACCCCCAGCATCAGTCAATCCCAGGACCATGGGCACAACAGTGCCCAGTACACTCAGGGAGGTCTCTGGACTTGGACCAGGAACTTTCCCACATGGGTCAGCCTCACAGAGTGTTCCATTTCACTGCTGCGTCACTGTCTGGCCCCATGTTTGGACATTTTTGTTTGGGTTTATTTATTTATTTATTTTTGGAGAGGTTTTTGCTATAGGGCACGTGCACTTGCCAGACAGACAGAGAGAGATAGAAAGTGAGAAATCACCCTCCAGGGGGGACGGCCATGCCGCAATCCCTTCTCCTCCATTCTCCTCTCAGGATCTTGGGCATGCACGCACACACATGTGCCCAGCATGAGTTTAAGCCACCGAGTCTGGGACTCAAACCACGGTGAACTACGTGGGAGTCCAGCAACATAGCCATTACGCTAACTGCGGGTCCCATTGTTTGGGTTTATTTTTGTTTTCCAGTTTCCCATTTTCTGAAACTGCATTGGTTTCTGTTTTAGGTGTCACTCAGGTAATACTATCTACTGCTCTATCCCTTCCGTGAGATGTTCGCGGGAGGCTTTTTTGGTTTGAGTTTTTTGTTGTTGATAAAACCCTGGACACAAATCCTGTCCTTACAAGTGTAATTTGGTCTCTAGTTCAATCTGCAGTGGCGGGCATTCTCTCCAACAATCTCCCAATACATGTACTGAAATCCAGATCAATCCAATTCATCAGTTTATTCGTAGGGAATATTCTACTTAACAAGCATCCTTAATGCTCTTATTATTTGTTTGCATGTAAAAATAGTTCCTGGTTCAATACTTTATCTTAAACTTTTTCAGGTGTATTATTAATCAAAGACCCTTTTTATAATGCTTCAGCTGTACCTTGCACGTCCAGAAACTAAATAAACATTCAATTTATGCTAACATAGGGCCAGCTGTTCCAGACTGCCATTATTTTTGCTGACACCTATGAATTACAGCTCAACCAAGGACTGCAGCAATGAACCTAATCTACTTTTTTATATATTACTACCTATACATTTTAGAGAAAACAAAATCCAGGACTAACTAAAGAATTTAACTAATTTGCACAATGGAACAATAGCTGCAAGGATTATAACTCAGCTCTCACTATCATTAAGCCTTTTTACAAGAATTTGCTAGAGGGTGTGTGTATTCCTTGTGGAGAAATGGAAAGAGAGAGAGAGAAAGTGAGATAGCACCCCTCCCCCCCAATGAGGGATGGTCATGCTGCAATCTCTTCTCATCCATTTCTCCTTTCAGGATTTTGGGCACACACACGCATATGTGCCTGGGGTGTTTGTCTGGAACTTGAACTGCACAGTTGGCCATGTGGGCTCCAGCTGCCACCATGCCACAGGCTGACCCTCATTCTCTTTGTCTGTTCTTTTTTTATTAGATTGAAGTGAAGACTCTGATTAAATATTCAGCAAAAATGGTTATATAGGTGGTGGGTGGGAGGTATTGGGAAGTAAATTCTAATCTGTGGAAGAGAGAGAAAAAAATACATACATACATATACATGTATATAAAGAACATATACAATTATGCATAACAAACCTTAAATAGTATTTATTATAATTGTAAACAATATGAAATAATATTTAAGGAAAAGTTAAAACATGATGAAAAATAATCATGCATTTTTCAAAAAAAGACAGAAAGGGGAAAGAAAAATTGCATTCTATATGCAAATAAGTCAGAAATGTTTCCAAAACATGAAAGAACTAAAAAGGAGAAATTATTCATACATTGTTCATTTTTATACAATGACCTTTGAGTTTTATAAAAATTCAACCTCATTTTTGTTGTCACTGCAAAACAGTATATGTCACACAGCCTGTGTACTCAATAAACGTTTGTTGAATGGAATTTATATTAGTTTTAGTTAGGCAAGATTATTTCTTTTTCATAGCACTCAAAGGGAAAAATCATTAAATTGATTTTTATCCTGCTTTTTATGCTTTCATAGTGCTGCCCCAGTTGATTTTCCTTTTGCAAGATTATTGTGTTTTGTGTCTGTTTGTTGTAGCTTTTTTCTCTCCTTCTGCACTAAGACTGCAAGTAAGACAGACCTGCCAAGTTCCTATTGTTCAATTTCAAAGACTTCAGCAAACATGTCCAGTGTCTTGAAACCAACCAGCTTCTTCAAGGAGCCACCTGAACCCTGATCTTTGATTGTATGATGTTGCTGCTGTTCCATTTCAATCACCCCAGGTAGAGAAGAACAGAGTTCCTGCTTGGACATTAATTTCATGTCAGTATTCATTTAGCATTTACAAGTGACTTACACCTCATGGGACCCAAGAGAAATCTTTGGAGAGCTTGAGAATTCCAGCGAGAGAAATCCTTGCAATCAGAACTTTCACCAGCGAGTAGGCTTCATGATCCACATAGGAGCCTGTCAGCCATTACCATTTTTTAAAATAGAGTGGTAACAGACCAGCGAATGGTGTATTGGTTACATCACTGGACTGTAGTTTGAATCCCAGACCCAGTAGCTCAAAACTCACACTATGAGCATACGTGTGTGTGCCCAAGATCCCAAGAGTAGAACAGAGCAGGGATTGTGGCATGGCCATCCCCCCAGGGGGTGATTTCTCAATTTCTGTCTCTCTATCTCTCTCTGTCTCTCCAGTGAGCACACATGCCCTATAGCAAAAATCTCTCTACATAAATAGAGGGATAAGTTCCTTGAAATTTTACATCAATAATTCTGACTTCATGAACTCACCCTTCTTTTTTAAGTAACTATTGTCTCGAGAGGCTTAGAATACTCATGTCTTAGAACTCATTCTCACCCACATTTCACAAAATTACTCTAAGCAACAGCATTTCCTATTTGGAAAAGATTTACTTCAGCTTTTTTATTTTAATCTGTAACATGGTCAGGGTGGGGAAAGAGAGTCTAACCTGATCAAGAATTTTTTAAATGTATTTAGATGCACGCCATTTTGTTCTTTGTCACACGTGCACACATAATAAGTGAAGTTCAGAATAGGTCAAAGACCATCTGGTCTCATCTTCCAAGTTTACCAATGGGAAGAATGAGGTCCAGAGAGACTAAAATCCTCTCCTGAGTAAAGAGCCAGAATTAGAAATGAAATTTAATGGCTCCCAGATGACTCTTCCTCCCACTCTAACATCATATTGTTTTCCGGCACTGTCACTTGACTTTTTTGTTTACCTGTCTCATTTTTCCAGGAAGATTGTCTTCAGTTTAGTTCCAAGACTATCTAAAGAACATCATCTCAGATGTTTCCTTCATGTTGGAGGCAAAAGATAAATAACTTACCTTTCCTACTTTTATAGCACAGTATGCTATGCTGATTAATTTTAAATGTCAGCTTGACTGGGCCATAGGATGCCCAGATAACTGGTTAAACATTATTTCTGAACAGATCTGTGAGGATGTTTCCAGAAGAGATTAGCATTTGAGTTGCTGTCTTGAGTAAAGCAGATGGCCTTCCCCAACGCAGTTAAGCATTATCCAATTCACTAAGGGCAGAGGGAAACTGAGTTCCCTCCCTGTCTGACCCCTTGGGCTGGGGCAGAGATCTCCTGCCCTCAGAACTCTGGTCCTCAGGTCTGTGAACTACACCTCTGGCTTTCCTGCATCTGCAGTTTGCAAATAGAAGATCCTGAATCTTCTCAGTCCCTACAATCACCTGGGCCAACACCTTAGAATAAATCCCTTTTAATATATAATTTTATTTATCTGTTTACTTACTTACTTGTCTCTGCAGAAACTTGACTAACAGTACCCTTAGTGCCTAATGTTGAAGATTATCAGCATCAATACTGATATTCATCCACACGTTCATTGACCAAAATATGTATTGAGTACCTGTCCTGTGGGTGGCATTGTTGAAGGCACAGTTGTGAAGAAAAATAATAAAATTCCCACTCATAGGGATTACAGTCAACTGGGAGGATAGGCAGAAAAAATCAACAAACAAAATCTCAGTAAAAAATTCTATAAAGACAAACAAAGGGTAAAGGGAGCAAAATGTGATAGAGTCACTGTTATAGATGGCCAGAAGAAGTTTTCTGGTAAGATGACCTCTGAACTAAGACCTGAAGTCAGAAGAACCAGCCCAACTGTTTGTCTCATTTCTACCTGACTTGTCAGGAGTTGGAAATGAAAAGATGTGAATAGAAGGAGTAGAGCCAGTGAGACTCCTTCAACATCATTATAGGCTTAGTTATTTATTTTTTATACCAGCGGGTATCTGTGCATGCCCAATGGGGGAGAGAGAGAGAAGCCTCCTAATGGATTAGTCATGCTGCAGTCTCTATCCTCCATCTTCCCATCCTGTTAGGATCGTGGCTCATGCACATACACCCTGGGCATAGTGTCTCCAGGAACGAGATTCAAATGCAGTCAGCCATGTGGGATCTAGCGCTCTCTGTGCGATGCTCAGCACTGCATGGCAAGGCCAGCCTGAAGCTTAGCCTTGGTTGTTGTTACTGTAGAAGTAAGATTTCCCTATCACAGAATTAATCATTTTAAAGTGTACAATTCAGTGGGATTTAGCACAAGACTGTGCGACTACTGTCTCTCTCTAGCTCCAGAACATTTTTATTCATCACCTCCAAAGAAAACCCCTTACCCATTAACAGTCACTCACTATTCCACGATTCCTACCAACCCTTAGCAACCACCAATTTGCTGTTTCTATGGCCTTACCTCTTCTGGACATTTTGTATAAAAGGAGTTATGCAATATGCAACCTGTTATACTGGGCTTTTTTCACTTACCATAATGTTTCCAAAGTTTACCCACACTGAAGCAGGTAACAGTACTTCAGGCCTTCACAGCTGAGTAATAGCCCATTGTGTGGCTCAGCCTAAGAGGCGAGTTGAGAGCAGACTGGTCTGCAGTCTGGAAGCCACATAGCCAGTCACCGGCGTTGAATGCTCCAACTGGTCAACCCGAAATGCACTGGGGCTGCACATGTGCCCATCATCCTAACTAACTGGAGGGGTGGAAGAAGGGGATCAGGGCATAACCAGACCCTGCCAAGGGTGCTTCTCTCTCTCACATGCATGTGTACATAGGCTCTTCATCATGAGTGACATATATCCCATTGCATAAAAAACACAAAATTTGCTTATCCATGGATAGACACTGTTTTTTTCCCATATTTTGGTTATTGTAAATAATGCTCCAATGAAAATTTGTGTACTAGTATTTGTTTGAGAGCCTGTTTTCAAGTTTATTCTTTTTAACCTCTTTCTTAATCTATTTTTGAGTCTTTACAAGTCATACATGAAACTTTAAAAAATATCTTAAATGACCCCACAGTAATGAAGGATCAAATACATTTATGTTCCTATGTTAGTGCCTGGTACCTAAAAATCCCTTATTAAATGGTTATTGTTGTTATCAAAACGAATCATTAATACAGTGCCAAACAGCATAGAGCTAAGTGCAAACATCACAGAGAATTGTTTTACCCTGAACGGCAGGACAAGGTGGGGGGACCTGACCCTGGGGGAGAATCAAATGTTTCCCAGCCTGCACCCTAGAACTGTTCACCCACCTCCACTCTCCCCAGTGAGTGGAGAAACCCATTAGAAGCTTTTCTCAGCATTCACGTCATTTATCTGCCATCCTAGAAAATAATCTCTAGCCCCCACGTTTGCCAGGGAACTTGTTTTGGGTTTTGCCCAGAAGTTACACAAACCTGCTGTAAAAAGCAAATTGGAAGAGATTATATTTCTGATTGTGTGACTTGGCATTAAAGGAATCTCTAATTTGTTTACTTAACACAAAACTGCTGACACCGTGGCCTGAGGCATTATCAAGCACTTGTTCCCTACTCAAAGTCAACACCACGTCTACAGCCAATATCAGCTCAAAGAATCATTTGGCAATTATTTGATGTGTTCAGATGGGGAGATACATTGAGCCAGAGTTTGGGACATGTTGAGATATTCCTCACCTTTTTTTTTTTTTTTAATTGCCAAAGAGCATGTGCACTCACCAGGGACAGGGAGAAAGTACCCTCCCAATGGGACATGGTATGCCACAATCCCTTCTCCTGCGTTTCTCCATCCTGTTAGGATTTGAGGCATGTTCTCACATGTGCCTAGTGTGTTTTTCAAACCCTGAGTCTGAGACTTGAACTGCAATGTCTAGGCATGTAGACTCTGGTTCCCTTAACCAATAAGACACACGTCAGCCCCAGAAAACCCTCAACTTGCTGTGACTTCTCTTTGTGACTTCCAGGAACATAGCCCTGGCATCATGAACTTTCCATTGTATAGAGATTTTTTTCTAACCCTAGGGACCGCGTCAAAAGTTGTAAGATGCATCCTGTATTTACGTTTCCAGTAGGTTCGGTCAAAATGGTTATGAGTTAAAGAAATCATTACTGACTCAAGACCACATTTAGACTTTTAACCATCAACTACACCTTTTTACTTGTTTGCTTGTTTCCACTAAGGGTTCTTTTATTTATTATAGTACTAACCATGTGGATGAGAGAATTGTGACAATGAAAGTGGCTCTGCCATTTATTATTCCACCAAATGCCAGTCTACTCTCTGTCCAGAAATGGCAGCTTTCAGAAAGATACATTGTCTTCCTTTAGCAAATAAAACATTTCCCTTTACAGTAAATAAGACCTTTGTTAATATATTTGTCATTAGGACTCCATCACTTGCCATCACTGATTCAAGTTCTGTTTTCAGTCATTATGCAGCTCTGCCTTCTCAAGGAATCATTGTGTAGACAGATGGAAGATTTCAGAAAACTCTTCCAAATGTGAGGAAAGAAACCCAGTAATGAAAGGCCTTCACTATCTTGGAACTGAATGACCCAACTGAGTTATCATCACAGTTCAGGTCAACTACCAAAACAAATGATATTGTAAGCAACATTTCCCTGCCAGAAAAATCTTCCCCAACCTTGCAGCTTTATTGACCTTTACCCAGTACATTATACTATGTATACTAACTTGTGAAGCATTGAATTTGATGCTGCCACTTCCACCTTCCAACGAGAAGGTCATTAAGGGCCAAGATTTGCATCTCTGGTCATTAATTTTGGGATGCTGAATGAATATGGAAATGAATGGAGAAATTAATTCCCGTCAGTTGCTAAACAAATAGATTCAACAAATTCCCTTTCCAGAACTCAAACTCAAGGAACAAGTTATTGCTCATATTGTCAAGACTTTCAGAAGTATTTTCATTTTTTCAAATTTTCTTTCTTTCTTTCTTTTTTTTTTTTTTTTGAGATATTTTTGCTATAGGGCATGTACACTCACCAGAAAGACAGAGAGAGACAGAAAGCAAGAAATCATCCCCCAGGGGGATGGCTATGCCACAATCCCTTCTCCTCCATTCTCTCAGGATCTTGGGCACGCAAGCACACGCACCCAGCATGAGTTTAAGCCACTGGGTCCAGTACTCGAACCGCAGTCAACTACATGGGAGACCAGAGACATAGCCATTACACCAACTGCTGGTCCCAGTATTTTAACTTTTTATTTGCACATATTGAATAGGCTATCCCAGAAAAAAGAAAGCTGTGAGAAGAGGCCTTCATCTATTCTAAACCTTTTCCATTGTCTGTCTTTCCTCTCCACTGGACAATAAATTGTTTCTGGAAAGAAACTACATATTCATAGTGCACAGTTCCATAATGATTTCTGCCTTGACATATACTAAATTTTGAAGGGGTTAATCATGAAATAAGCTGGGATGAGGCCCCACTACAGAAAGTAATGTCCTCTAGACTGAGAGTTTTGCACATTCCTTCAGAATCTTTTGTTGAAGACTTTCTCTCCCATCTAGTATAAGTAAAATTGAAAGGAACAGGAAGGATTTTGGTCACCTCAGCTGAGAAAGAGTCCAAATCTTTCTCAAGCCTGTCTCCGTAATACATGATAATAATCTCGGTGTCATTATGACTTTTGGTTTTCCAGTGGAACTGAGGTTTCTCAATGGAATTCCAGCCGTTTCCCTTAAAATAAAATGATCAGGTATTCTTAAATGTGAGAGGATCTGCTAGGAATCTTTCACCATACAATTAGGATTTCAGAGGCAAAGGATGTTGCCTGCAGAAATGTTTTTAGATACCAATCCACTTCTTCAACAATTCTCAAATCTCTCAACATTATGAAATTTGACTAGTCTCAAAGCAGCCCTGCCTCTTGAGCCTGCTGAAAATAGACAAGATTGCACGGAAAGAGCATAGGCTCTTCACACATACCAGGGCCAGTAAAGAGGGAGCTAGGTTGACGGAGCTCCTTTGGAGGTGTGCTACTGAGTCATTTCTGGAAAATAAAAGATTGAACTTTCTAAAAGTTCTGTTAGAGTAGGGAGGAACCTGGGGAAGGGAGGAAGGAAGGGAGAAAGGTAGATTGTTTCATAGCTCTGATGCTCACATAACCCATGTAAGCAAAGCAAAGCAGTGCAGTTTATTTCCATTTTACTAAGGAAGAAATCGAGTCTTGGAAAGGTTGTTTGGTCCAAATCTCACACATACTGCAACAGAGACTTAAACTCGTATCTCCTGATTCTTGGTTCAATGGTCTTTCTGCTGATGATACATCATCTTTCTTCTTCCTCTGTATTGTGTCAGCTTAAAATTTCTGAGAAAAGCTTATTATAGGTCCACAGATGAAATACCATGCGTACAACGGTGTTCATGATCAAAATGTTTAGAGTGTCCTCCTAAGGGAATGGTTGAATAAATTATACTACATGGTCCCTAGAAACATGAAGTTCTACCTGCACTATGTCTAGCTGGAGTCTACATCAGCTCCCCTGCCCCTCCCTCCAGCCCAGGCAGGCTGCAAGGCTGTGCAATCACTTAGTATTGCACTCTAAGCAACTCTCTGCAAGAGTCTGGGTGGTAGTAGCTCCAGAAAGTGAATCCCTTGACCCAGAACTTGTGCACGAAACAAGCCCAAAAGAGTATGTTTTCTCAGGGAATAATTTACTCCAGGTCAAGTCCACAGGGTAATAATAAGAAAAGAGGGTCTGTGGCACAAACACTCCAGGAATGTAAGACTGAGCAGAGGAAAGTGAGGGTACTGCTGGGCGCAGCAGAAACTGTGAGGCAAGAACAGAAGTGTAGGTCTTGGTTTTAAGAAGAGGCAGCAATAGCCTCAAGGCAATGGCTTAAGCCACCAAATGGCTGCTCAGCTAAGAGCTCTGCAGCTGTGCCTCGAAGCAATGGTGAATTCTTCAAAATACCCAGAGATGCAAGGCTGGTGAACAAATGGAGATCTGAAGCTAAACAGGTTGTCATCATGGAGAAAGGACCTTCATGGGAATGGCGCTAACCAGGAGTCAGGCACTGCGACCCATAGAACTCAAAGGTTGTCCCAAGAGTTCTCTCAAGCACCTGGGGGTTGCTGTCTAGTCGATGACAAGCTTTGGGTTCCTCCACCTTCTCCTGGTCTGTACAGTAAAACTAGGTCGGAATAAAGTGTGTGCCACAAAGTCAACTGAAAGCCGATAAAAAAAAATAAAATGATATCAGCCTGAGAATGTTATAACCCAAGGCTAAATTGGGTTATAACATCAGAGAGAATGAAAGGAAGTTTTTGGTCGC